>NW_027287906.1:0-39069 GCF_047511675.1 Marmota flaviventris
ACAAGCAGAGTAAGATTATTTTCAAACAGCTGAAGAATAACAACACTCTCTCAGACTACAACACCCAGAAAGAGTCTACTTTGGACCTTTTTTCATCTGCAAGGCAGAATCATAAAATGTACTTCTGACAGCTTACCCACAAGCACAGCTGGGTCAATATGGTCTAACATAAGTTTCCATGTTGTCAACTTCCACAAGAAGTAACATCACACTAGTAATTTCTGCTCCAAGAAGATAAAAAATTTGCTCAGAGCCACTCCTTCCTCTTCAGCATAGCCTCCTGCTTCAGCCACAGCTCTGAGACTTCATTGAGATTTCCCTTTAGTTGATTGTGAAGGTAAAAAATAAAAACAAATCCACTTTGATGGCATATATCTTTAAATGATTTTATATATATTAAAAAATTAAATTGTGTTTATGATTTATGAGAATTGAAATATTTTTAAAAATGAAATTCTTCTAAATTATATTATTCTATTTATATTTAAGGTACAGAAATGTATAGAACAAAAATCAAAAATTTCTATCCTTTTTTAACTGAGAAATATCACAGGTACTACTGGGCAGAAGGTCTCACTAATTGCTAAGGATCAACATGAAAGTGGGATCCTCTTGCCTCAGCCTCCATTTGCTGGGGTTACAGGCATGCACCACAGCACCTCCCTCATTACCTACTTTTAAAGTGATAGTCCAAAGATATTGAAATTTAATTTCTCAATAGGTGTTAGATCTTGAATTAAATGTCACTTCCAAATCCTGGGAATGTCTCTGGCTCCCCTCTTTCATATACACACAGATGAAATATCTCATAATTATATATATCATAAACATCATGATTGGTGGGATCATATTCTCACAATATATTTCTTGCTGAATTAACATAAGTCATTTCAAAGGAGAGCTTTCATCTTATTTGCTACATTAGTCAATCTAGTTGGTGTCTTAGGGTCAGCAATTGATTAAAGTAAAAGTTGTGCACATATACAAATTCTGTGTAACATATCTGTCAAATATAAGCTGTAACTTAGTGTTTCTCTCTAAAACCTTGGTTTGATTTTAAATAACATGACATAAGGCTATATTTATGATATTTTCTTGAAAAGGTTATTGAAAAACAACTTGTATGCTTCTATATTTAACTATGACTGTTTACTGCCTCTGCTTGTATTTGTTTTCTTCTCTCAAATTCTCCGTAAATGGCAATTGAAATAGATCAAATTATATTCCATGCTTGTATGATGATGTCAAAATGAAAAACAATATTATACATAACTAAAATGCACTAATAAATAAAAAAGGGTTTGATGCATTTTTATATAGTAAGGGGTAAATATAATTTATTTGAATTATAAAAAGGAGTGGGGTATTAACTGATGAGGTAATAATTTCTCAGTTATATGAGGACATAAAATAACAAACCATTTATCGAGACTTACTGAGAATTTACAATAATCAAGCAGATGACTAGTAAAATAGAAATAATAGAAAATTAGAAGCAGTCCCACACTTATAATCTTATATTTAAATTTGTCTAACTAATGTTTCAAATAACTACAAATAGTAAATAATTCTGAGACAATTGGTAAATCATTTAAAAAATTATGGTTTCTTAGTTTGAAATACATGCAACAAGTTGGAACTTGTTTTGTTTTTCAAAGTATAGGAAAAATATTAAATGAATACTAAATGTGTAGAAAAACACTGAATAATAGTTTAAATTAGGGAAGGGAAGAGATTTTTAAGGCACAAAAAGAACAAGCCACCAAGAAAAAATTAGAAATTTTGAATAAATTAGCATTAAATGTCTGAATAGTAAAATGTATATGAACAAAGCAAAATAAGATACTGTATACAGACAAATGCAATTAAATAATATTCAGAAACACCAAAAGAAATTAATGCTATTATCCAATCTTTTGGATCATAAAGAAATCCAATGCTAACCCAATCTTTTGCTATATCTGAATTTCACAGGATGGGTAATTTATAAAGAATACATACAACATTTTTTTTTTATCCATTCATCCACTGATCTATACACAATAGCAAAATTATGATATCAATCAAGATTCCCTTCAGTGGATTTATGGATAAAGAAAACATGGTATATTATGCAGCCATAAAAAATATTGATGATTTTTAAAGGGAATTTTAAAAGTTTATTGAATATAATGTATTATGTATTCTCTATATAATCTTTGAGTGGATAGATATATAGGTAAACATGACAATGATTGATACAATATAAACTAACAATCATTAAATCTGTGTTTTCAGTATCTTGACATAGAATTTAAAATATTTTGGCAAATTGTTGTGAGCCAGGTTTTATGGGCAGTGACTAAACAGACTCCATTTTACACTGAGACTCCATATCATGTAAGAAATGCTTCTCCCATGGGAACATTCTGCCTCTGTACTCATCAAGAGTTACGTAGCATATCATGTTTGGCAACACAAAATGGCAATTCTTATACAATGAAAAATTGTTCTATTTTTTAGTTCCCATTTTTCTTGAACAGTATACCTTGTTAGAGATTAACTATCTAGACATTAGTAACCACACTTTAACTTGTACTCAGGTAGGGTTGTTTTGACCCACTTCCTCTGCTGTTTATGATTTTACATCTCATGACATTTGTTTATGGTTTTGAATGATAGCAACAGCCACTTATGATTAATATGGTTTTGGACTATAAAATATATACTCAAATCCCAGGAGGGGCTCAAAGGGTCTACACCTGCTCCTTGGCCCAGCAGTTGGTGGATCCAGACCACCAGCTGGTGAATAAAATTTCCGTCTCCTGATCAACTCAGTAATATATTGCAATCTCACCATAACAAAATACTAAATCAATTTTTAGCTTTTGCTAAAAAAATTTTGTTAAATATATTTTATATTGTAGCCATGCTAAGTATTTGATGGTTGAATTTGGTATACTTTTATATGTACAAATATTTTATGAAAAAATCATGCTTGAAATATTTAGTGAAAATAGGTTTTAAGTATATATCCTATACACTGACATCAAATTAAAATGAAATTCTATTTATAATAGTCTGTAAAAAAATTGCCCCCTGTGATGATACAGCAGACTGAATCATAGAAAATATGGAAGCATAGGAAAAAATGTGGTAATTATGGACATCCTTGTTAGAGTAGAAAACAATAGTCAGAAAAGTTTTAAACTAAATTTCTTTCTGTGTTTTATGATCTATAGAAAAATCTGTAATGAAAATAATTGAAAACATTTAAGTCCATTTCATTGAATAATTAAAATTACCATTTGGTCATCAATCGCTTCTCAACATACCTTAATAAAACAAAAATGAAATTTTTTCTCAGATATCATGGTAGCCTGTATTTAGTTTCCATAATAACAATGAAATAGAGGCTATTTTTGTTAAAATATCAGAGGGACATTATATCTGTATTTATGATGTATGGGGAAAGAGCCCAAGTAATGAAGTAAGAAGATCTGTGATTTTTTTAGTATAACCTAACTTAGCCTGTATTAATATTTTGTTGTGGAAGTAATTTTGACATAAAGTTAAAAACAAAAATCAATTTTTACTATATATGCATTCTATAGTTATTATTTTTAAGATATTTTACTACCATAAAGTCATATACCTTGGTGAACATGCAAGAAAGTACATAATAATGATGAATTTTAAAATATTAAATGTGAAAATGAAAAAAAAAAAACCACAAAATTATCCTGCTGATTTGCTCTGCTGTGTCTTTATTATAATAAATACATTACTTAAATTATTCCATGTGTTACATTCCAAAAATAGCTATTATTTACATCTATACTAATGTGCATTTATTTTTACCTATGAAAAAAATGATTAATAGTAGGTACTAAAATTGTACATAAAATATAATGTAGATTTCTTCTATAGTTTCTCCACATAGAAAATAATGAAGGAACTTACTACTAGTTTTAAATATTAACCATTCTACCAACAAAATATTTGATTTTGCAAACTATACAATAATTATATCTTTTAATTTTTTCTCTAAATTATAAATTTTTTTACCCTTGAATCTTTTCTTCTTAGCCACTTTTCACCCCTGGTCGATGTGATCCACATATATTCTGTAAATCTACACTATAGAAAACATGATATTACTTGAAAGTGGAGAAAAGAAATAATTGTTAATATACACATATCTATTCTTAATAGCTGTGTTTATTAATTAAATGTATAAAAACTACTTCAAAACATTGACTTTATGCAACCATGATTTATTTTTTCTTCAGTGTTGTGGGTTGTATGCAGATTCATGAGAGCATATTGTCCAACATGGCTGTAAGCACAGATCTTTGACTTTAGCTGGGGTGAATGGAGAGTGAGAAAACTACGTTTCTCACTCCATGTAGTTATTCATGCTCTCTATCCAAATTATCTCTTATCAGCATTTTAAATCATGTTCCAAGCATCTCCCTGAGCAAAGAATGTTTTATGACCAACTACAGGTTTGAGAATCAGAGACTTCCTCTTGATTGAAGTAGTGGTAAAATCACATTTCAAACAAAAAGATACACAAATATAGAAAACAATTTGACATGTTTTCTGTTTACCAAAGAATGTTACCTGGCATTAAATTAGTCACATTTGTTATTCTGGTTGCTGCTGTTGTCTGTTCTCTATATTCTCCTGTAAAAAGAAAAATAATATTTCCCCTACCTGCAAGAGAATTTTCTTTAAAAAGCTCAAAGTTTGACCTAGTTTTGGGAAGTGTCCTTATATCTTGGGAATTCCTTCCTCTAATATATCTGCTCTCTTCTGGTGAAGGCAACAATTATCTGGTGATACTGGGTATTAAGTCTTGGCCTCTTTGTAATATTCTGTCTCAACTTTGAAGGTCCATGTTTGTTCCAGTACTGTCTGTTAATATGAAGGATTTGTTGTGACTTCATTAGAGTTCAGATTCTTCCTCTGTTGAAGGAGGCTTTCATCAATCCCTTGATGGTTAGTTTCTGAAAATGTTCTTCAATAAACAGCATGCAAAACATTTATTTTAATAATTTATTTTATTAGGATCACCAGGCTCAGTACTCAGAGGCTGAGTAAGGAGGATTGTGATTTCAAAGCCAGCCTCAGCAACTTAAGAAGGCCCTAAGCAACTTGGCAAGACCCTGTCTCAAAATAAAATATTTTTAATAGTACTGGAGATGTGAATCATTGGTTAAATGCCCTGAGATTCAATCCCTGGTACCAAAAGAATTTATAATAATAATAATAATAATAATAATAATAATAATAATAATAATAATAATAATATCTTTTATAAGGGAATTATAAATAATGCAGGGGTTAATTTATATAATAATATACTCATAGAGTACAAATTGATTCGTTTCAATTTATATTCAATTCCAAATTTTTCCCTCCCTCTTGCTGTTCATTCCTACTACATGTCTCCCCACTATTTATTCTTTATTTTTTATTTTTTTGCAATTGGTGTTTAAAGATATACATAAAGCTGTAATTCACTATGGCATATTCATATCTGTACTTAGCATAATTTGGTCAACTTAATTCTACTGACTTTTCCTGTCACTTCTTCTTCCCCTCAATCCCTTCCTCTACTCTACTGAAATCCCTTCTACTTTCTGGAGTTCCTCTTTTTTTTTTTTTTTTCCCTTGCTTTGTTCTAGTTTCTTCATGAGGGAGATATTCAACTCTTGTCCTCCTGAGTCTGACTTATTTTACTTAGCATGAGTGTTCTGCAGTTCCATCCACTCACGAGCAAACATGATAATTTCATTCTTCTTTATGGCTGAGTAAAACCCCATTGTGTATATATACCACGTTTTATGTACCCATTCATCCTTCCATAGGCACTTGCACTGGTTCCATGACTGGGATATTGTGAATCATGCTCCTACAATCATCAATGTGGCTGTATCACTCTAGTGTGCTGATTTTATTTAGTTTTTCTTGTTCTTTTTTTTTTTTTTTTTTAATATGGGGTTGTATTTATTTGTTATAAAAGGAATGAAGATGAGAAAATTTAAAAAAAAATGTTTACTAATTCATTCATAATATCAACAAACACATTATATCTTAACATAAAATCTATCTTTTATGAAAAAACTGCATTTTCCAAACTAAAAAATATGAAGAAATAAAAAGTTTGGATTTACATTTTTAAAATCTTTCAGTAACCAGCTTGGTAAAACACTGAACTTTTATATGTTTTCTTCTGCATTCTATCTGCTGCATTTATCTTGTTTTTGTAGAAGTATATGAAGAAAATACATTGCAAAGAGAAATACAAGGAAAGGGATGTATATGTTAATGACCTTACTAGAGAATTGACATTCTTCCTTCTGATTTGCTACCTTACCAACATCCAACAAGTTGTAATTTCTTAAAGGTTAGTTGCAATATAGAATATGAAATAATAGCAATGAACTTTTCAGATTCTATTACATTAAAATCCATTGATTCATTTTGTAATTTGGCTGGGTCATCTACCCCTGTGTGATTTTATAATGTCAGGCTTTGGTCATTTGGAAAATACTGGTTCGCTGAATTATTCAAAATTCTCAATGAAAAAAGTCAAACTTCTTCATGTCAATATTTCATTACTGAGTCATCAGAAAATGTCTTCAAATTTTAAAAAGCTGTTATGTTCACAGTGACAGAGAACTTTTTGGGGGTTTTAATTTTAATTTGGAAGTTTGAATTTTATCATTGGCAAAAAGCACTATTATTGCCCTAGAAGTATCAGATTTATCTTGCTCATTTGGGGGGAAGAAGAAGAAGAAGAAGAAGAAGAAGAAGAAGAAGAAGAAGAAGAAGAAGGAGAAGGAGAAGGAGAAGGAGAAGGAGAAGGAGAAGGAGAAGGAGAAGGAGAAGGAGAAGGAGAAGGAGAAGGAGAAGGAGAAGGAGAAGAAGAAGAAGAAGAAGAAGAAGAAGCCTTTCCAAATACCCATCTAAATAACCATGGTTTTGTCAGTTATTCTCCAGTAAAAAATTATGTTCCATGACAAAGGTGGCTAATTCAGCTTGCAATGGCAGCAGCCTTTTACATGATGTTCAACACTTCCAGGAATTAGAAAATGCAAATTATAACTACACTGAGATTCCATCTGACTCCAGTCAGAAAGACAATTATCAGGAACACAAGTAACAATAAATATTGTTGAGGATGTGGGGGAAAAGGTTCACTCATACATTTCTGGTGAAACTGCAAATTGGTGCAACCACACTGGAAAGCCATATGGAGATTCCTTAGAAAACTTGTTATGGCACCACCATTTGACCAAATTATCTCACTCCTCAGTTTATACCTGAAGGACAGCGGTAGTCCCACCAACAGTATATGAGTGTACCTTTTTCTGCACATCCTTGTCAATATTTAATATTATTTGTATTCTTGATGATTGCCATTCTGACTGAAGTGTGATGAAATGTTAATGTAGTTTTGATTTTTATTTTCCTTATTAGTAGGGATTTTGTACAGGTTTTCATATATTTGTTAGCCACTTGAATTTATTCTTTGAGAAATTTCTGTTTATCTTGTTTGCCCGTTTGTTGATTGAGTTGTTTCTTGTTGTTGGTGGTGTTGGTTTTGATGTTAAATTTTTTGAGTTATTTGTATATTAGTGGTATTAATCCCCTATTGAAGGAGCAACTGGCAAAGTTCTTTACCCATTCTGTAGGCTCTCTCTTCATGCTCTTAATTTTTCCCTCTGCTGTGCAGAAGATTTTAATTTGATGCCATCCCACTTATTGATTCTTTGTTTTATTTTTGAGCTTTAGAAGTTTTTTTAAGTATATTTCCAGGAACCCAATGTAAGTTACTCCCTGATTAAAATGCATTCACCCTGTTCTCAATAACATCAAAATTATTTTTTTCATTTCGGGCACTGGGCCGATAATTAATAATCTCATGTACTTTATTAGGTCCAGGAACAGATAAAGCTCATTACGTGTAAGATCACTATCTCTTGATTCAAGGCAGTGAAAGAAAAGTCATATTTATCCAACTTGCATATTTTCAACATGCAAAAGTAAGACAGAAAGTGAGACTGGAAGCAAATAATCACAATACACGTTTGAGTAAAACAATGGAGGAAAAAGAAGCAATTATGAAATCATTGGGATATGATCAGCTACCTTCTACATGATTCCTGGTTTATTGTCCTCTAACTTTTTACTTTAAATTCAAATAAAATCTTGAACTTGCCTACTGATTTGATGTTCCCTTTTTATAAGAATGTCCCAAGATCATAGTTGGTAATATTCCATCCAAATTAATTTCTGTAGATATTTGGGGCTCGGATTCACTTTTGTAACTTAAACAAATTAGTATTTTTTAATACAATTTGTCATTACATCCATTCATAGTAATCTCTTAACAACTATGAAGTATGTTTGAGTATATTCCCTATATCAAAAGTCACATTCACATATTTTAATGAAACAGAGTTTTTTTTAATTTATTTTTTACCTTGGATCACATGCCTAATTGCAATCAGATGATATTTTTTAGAGTCTTAAATCTTTTTTTTCCTCCAGCTAAATTTCTCGGCTTCACACCATGTTAAATCTTTTAAATGCCTCAAGCATGTTACAAGCTTATAATTTGTTGTATTATAAATTTGCTTTCCCTATTTGGAAATTGTGTTGAGTAGAAATAACAGAGATGAAAGAGCCTTTATAAACTCCTTAAAACTAAACAATTCTTTCTTTTTGCTTAGTTCCCTCTTGCAATAATGATCATATTTAGCTAGTAAAAGCCAAACAAAATTTTTAATAAGCAAATGGTCTTTTAGTATCTGCACTATTTTGCATGACACTGCAAGCAATATTTTGCCAGATATTTTACTACTACTTAACCTAGATGTTATTTTTTCAGACTTTTATTTCCATTTCCTCACTACCTTTTAGTTTTTGCTAACTTTTCCCTTGCCAGTATTCTATACTTTTAAATGTATTTGTCATCATTTCTCTAGTATGAGGCTGGTGCTTGGGACCCAAATCAATGACATACACTTGGGTTTTGTTAAGAGAGTATCTCACTTGTAGACCCCAATTTACATATTTGCTAGCAATT
This sequence comes from Marmota flaviventris, assembly GCF_047511675.1. Lineage (NCBI taxonomy): Eukaryota > Metazoa > Chordata > Mammalia > Rodentia > Sciuridae > Marmota > Marmota flaviventris. Next base: position 9,083 of record NW_027287906.1, read on the forward strand.
GCTGTGAAATAAGCAACCTCAACATACATCGTTTCAAAACAAAATATTTCACTATCTCTTAGGATACTTATGGTTATCTGAGTAGTTCTGCTCCAGGGGAGAGCTTGTTACAAGCTGACAATTGAGCATGGCTTCAAATAGGATATATGATGGCTAGAAATAATCTCCTGGCTCCTTCATACCATGTTTGAAGATTCCAAGCAGCCACAAATGACAAGTCATAGTGCAAAGCATGAGTCCAACCTACAGTTCTGTCATATATACCAATGGTGCACTGGTCTGCGCAAGCAAAATGGCAAGTTGCACTCTACCTATTCACGAAACAAGAAGAAAATCTGCTTAGTAAAATTACATGAGTGAAAGAATGAGGGGAACTTTCACAAGGTTTTTTTTACATCTGATAGTGTATCAAAAAAGGATTCCCCTATCATAAGATTAATTTTTATGTTGCTAACAATAATAAACCCATTCATCAATCAGCAGCTTGAGATATGAGAGAATGTTGTGCTTTCCATGAATTGTGCATTTTAGGAAGTCACATTCTGCATGAGCAGTATGAAATTAATATTTTCAATATCTTATTATCGAAACTATTATTCATTTTAATAGTTTTATAATATCTCTAGATCATAGTCTTGAAACCTTCATGTTTTCATTGCATACCTAATTTTAATAAAATTATTTAACTCCTAAATAATGTTGATGCTAGCATTATAATATTCCTTTTATTATCTTTTACTTTTCTTTCACCAACACAAATGCTATTTCTCTGGGCCTTATTATCTCAATACCAAAACTAAAAGCAGTTTAGATATTCTTTCTTATATTTATCCCTGGGAAAGTGGTGTTAAGTTTTTCAAGATAAAAATTCTTCTTATTATTATTAAAATGTGGAATGGAGGATATGAATTGTTGGACATATTAAAGACACAGTTAAAAACTAAGCACATTTTTCATAAATCAATCCTGACATTCAAGGTCACTAAATACCTGCACAGTTTTCCTCTTATTTTTCTTTTACATATTTTTGTTTTTCTGCCTTGGTCCATATAAAATTTATTTATATGCATCTAATTGTGATTTCCTGCTGCACTTCTCGTACACTTCCAACATATTCTCTTCTCATTTCTTCCACAGTACTCTTTATTGCAATTTGTTTTCCAAATATGAACATCCATTCCAATCACTAACAAATAAATCATAATTTCTGTAAGTTGACCTTTTTTTCAGATTTAATACATCTTATTATAAATCCTCTCACTATTAAAACCATTATTAGCAATAGATACAAATTATTTCTCATTGAGATCTTAAAGATCCATTTAGAACTTTTCATGCACTATCAAAACATTAATATTGAATTTTATCCACATTTCAGTCTTTTAGAATTTCTATTCTCAACTCCATTAATATATTTGTAAGTGACAATGACCTCTAAAATATTTATCCCATATTCTTCCACATAATGACTTATATGATAACTTTTCTAATTATGCAAATTTCTATTCAAAAACCTTCAAAACTTTATCAACCTCTAGCCAACTCAGTGGTGCAAACCTGTGATCTCTGTGTCTCAGGAGACTAAGGCAGGAGGAGGTCAAAGATAGTCTCAGCAATGGTAATGTTCTAAGCAACTGAGTGAGACCCTGTGTTTATATCAATTATAAAAAAAAATAGGGCTGGGGATGTGACTCAGGGATTAAGTGCCCCTGAGATCAATCCCTGGTATCCACCACCCCCCCCCCAAAAAAAAAAAAAAATCAACTTTATCTCTCTCCAAGTAAGGCAAAATTTCTAAACATGGCATTTAACACAGGATTTGATCAATGCAACACTATTTTTTATTATGAAATAATCTGTTTTACATTCTTGATATACCAACCTAGGAAGCATAACATTTTCTTTGACTTATTTCTTCCATAGTATATTTCACAGAAGAGTACTGCTAAAGAGCTATATGTAGTTCATAATATCATTTTCAAACATGAATTTAGGAGGTTGATCGCTGTTTTATGACTATGATGTTGTTATAACTTATGCACATGATATCTGTGTCAGCAGCATTATGATATTATTGGTTTAGACTGTGTTCAGGTTCTCATAGAGAACCAAATATTTCCTTGGATAATTTTGCAAATCCAAAGTTTGTGATTTCTCCTACTAAGAAACTTACATTTATATTTAATTCTCACTTTATTGATTCTAGACAATCATTGTTGTGCTTAAAATCCTTTTGAAAACTGTGTTATCTGCTACTTTCATTTTGTACTATCATTGAATTTGGGCACTGTAACTTTAATACATTTTCATAGGAATCTTTGATTAAAATGTGTATGGCAAAAATTAAAGAGGGCTCTTTGTCAGAGTTAAGAAATAAAAAAAAAATGTATTCTGAATCATTAAATCAGTTGCATTCTTTGCCCAACATTTTTATAAACTGTTGGGTAACCTACCCCATCAAAGTCTTCAGACATTGTCAGTATATCTCTATTGAATTATTATTTCTGTTTCTATGTTGCACTGTTATTTTTCTGTGACTCTAAATATATACATATATAATCTGATGCTTATATGTCACATGTAATGTATGCTATTTTTCCTCTTCTGTATTATTCATACTTTTTTTAAATTTCAATTTTAGCCTGGATTTTTTTTTTTTTTTTTTTTTTTTTTGCTTATCTGGCATCTGGTTCATGCTGTGGCCATTATTATGCTCAAATAATCTATTTTTAATTGCCATTACTCAGTTTTAATTCAAAAAATATATATATTTGATTCGTTGTTGTTTAGGAGTTAAATTTTCCATTCATTATTTACTTTTGGGACACAGAACTCCTAATAACTTTCATATCTACATTTGTTAATTGTGGTAGGTTGTTTATCTTGGATTATGGTTCCAGCATCTACTTATATTATTTTTTTCCATTCTGTCATCTTTTTTGTATGCCAAATCACTTTTGTTTTAATTGAGAGTATATTGTGTGAGTTAGTTGAGGCAGAAGGTGAATATTAAGAAACTGGTTCCTGCACCTGTTGATGCTCACAAACCTGAGTTCTGTAGAGTAGGTGTGCAAGCTGGAAAATCAGGCAAAAGCTGTTTTTTCCAGTCTCTTAATAAGATTTTCTTTTTCTCCAGGAAAACTTTGCTTTTCCTCTGAAGGTCTCAAAAATTAGATAAGTGATATGAAGTCCACTCACATCATTACAGATAATCTGCTCAATGTAAAGTTAACTGATTATCAGTATTAATCACATATAAAAAATAACTTCACAGCACCACATGGATTAGTGTTTGACCAAACAATCTGGTACCATAGTATATTCAAATTTACGTAAAAATAACCATTAAAATTACATATAAAGACTTTCAGTTTTGTTTTTATCATACATAGAAGGATAATGCTATTCTCTGGAAGGAACCAAAACGGAAAGAATATTACATTAATACTGACCTAGGCCAAGGAAGTAATCTTTAAACTATTTTTTTAGTTCATTCTATTTTGATTCTGTTATGTTCAGTTTTATAATATTTAAGAATAATAAATATTAATATTGCTATATAATTGAATTTATTCTTCTTTGAAAGCATTAAATTCCAATTTCTGTTCCTTTTGAACTCTGAAGATAACACACACACACATTGAAAGAAAAAAAAAAAAAACAGAATTTCTTTATTGATACTTTCCCCTTGAATTTTAACACCCTGTTCTGCACAAAAATATTTATACATATTGCAAAATGGCTGGAAGACAGACAATCTGCTTTTCCTGCTCGTATCTTTGGCCTTCACATTTTCTGGCACCTTTGCATGCTCAAATTTTGGTTAACCTGATAGTCATAAATACCAATATGGTCTCTTCCCTCGCCAGTGAAAGTCAATGAAATATCTCTCTCTCTCTCTCTCTCTCTCTCTCTCTCTCTCTCTTTCTCTTCATCTAGAAATTGCTGCTCATAATCTCACTCCATCTGAAGGATTATAAATTCTCTTCCTTGGTTTCCTTCTGTCTTGGATTGTGAATCATCAAACACTGATTGTCATAGGAGCTTTCTAATGGACTTATTATTCAATGTTCTTTTTCTTCATATTTTATTTGGCTCTGCATAGGAATATTGGACTTTCAGAATTTTACCTTAACACATTTTTTTTGGCTCCCAAATTAAACTCAGAGACTTTCAGGATGAAGTTAATGGTAATTAGTTCTATTATTGGAGATGGAATGTTAACAAAGTGGCTGGAAATTGTTTATGAAATAAAGTATGTTACAAGAAACAGATATGGAGAGAAGAGTGCTGTGGCTCAACAGCATTGAAAGGTGAGCTCTTGAATATCAAGCATTGACTGAAAGTTTATGGAATGTGTGATGCATTCTGTGACCCCATGAAAAAAGCACATTCAGAGACTAAAGGTGTCTATTGGGCATAAGTACAATAGAAGCTTCTTTGCTTTGCTCAGCTTCACTAGTTTCCCCCAGAACTTGATGAAAGATTTACACACACACACACACACACACACACACACACACACACACAATGATTATAATATTTATACGATTATAATATTTATTATAATGAATGTGGAAGAAAAAGTATTCTTAAACTAACAAATATTTAATGAATATCTACTGACTATAGTAACTGAAATGCATGCAATTTAATTTTGAGAAGGATAAATTATACAGATATTAGCATCAGTAAAAGAAATTTCATTGGCCACTTTCTTGATTCAAAATTCCCTAATAGCCAAGATCTTATTTAGTCTTCCACCCTGCTCCATATTTAGTCTTCTTTCTCAATTGCTTCTTCGTAGACTAAAGATGAGTGGTGCTATTTTTTTCTACTTTCCAATCCCAGCAGCTTTTTTAACTACTGTGTAGTGTCCAGTAAGTATAGACTTAAAAGAAAAAAAAAAAAACAGCTCCACTTTTTGCTGTGAAGCAATAAGATCAGATTTGTCTCTGGAATTTTCTTCTCTTCTAAAACAAAAAATGTGGGGGAGCACATTTCATATCACCACTAGGGTATTTGTTGATCTAAAGATACTACATTTATTTTGAAGATAAATTGGAATGTGTGAAATGAACATGATTAGCAGTTATATAAAAGGACGGTAAGAAGCATATTACTTGAGACTTTGTTCATAAAACATGAAAACTACCTGAAATTATAAAACATGAAATTCTAAAATATTTACATAAAGGTTAGAGACCATTGCTGTTTTCTGATTCAGAGTTTTGAAGTTCAGCAAAAGCTCTAGTTTATAAATCCCAGAGTGAATTCAAGCAATCTAACTTGTTTAGTGCATGGAACATATTTTACAGAGGCTGTTTTATCATTTTACCCAAGAAACCACTTGCATCCATCACATTACAACAAGACCTGCTTTTGTCTTTTTCTTCTTTTCTTTCTTTCTTTTTTTTTTTTCTTTAAATCACATTTAGCTTTCTTTACCCAGAAACCGTGTTATTCCTACCTCAGGGATACATTGCTTAGATTCTATGAATGCTTCCCATAAATTTCCCTTACAATGGCAATATTGTCGAAATAACAACAAATGCCAAAAGCAGTTTGTAGCTCCTGTTCAGTGTTGTTTGGCTAGAATCCTCAGGCTGTTGATTCCACTCTGCTGTAATCTATTCAGCCAGAATGATCTTTTTGAATTACAAGTCATTGAGGGACATGAATCATTCTAAACCCCAGCATATGCCATGTTTCTAAATGTGGTCTCCCTTGATCTTCTCAGGACTCTAAACCAGTCAGCAGTTGCCAGCTTGGCATTTTTGCCCATACCTTTCTCTCTAAAAATATTGTTTTTGTTGATTATCTGCCAAAACTTTTTCCCTGTCTTATTCATTATCTTCTGGGAATCTCCATCCCCATAGTATGAAGAAAGATGTCTTCAGTTTTAAAAATGGCACAGAGTTAAAAGGAAACAATAATGCAATTTTCTTAATCGGTGCCTATTCATTACCAATTCAACAGCTTTGGTGCCTACCATGACTTCAATATAGATACTGTTCACTAAGCATTTATAGAAAAAAAAATGATTAGACAACCCATAACAAATTATGACAATGATGTATTTTTGCTATTGTTCATACCAAAATGCAAGAAGATTAATAAGATTTAATAATAAATTAATTTGATGGTGTAAATTATGAAGATAAAATTTTAAAACTAAAAGAAAAACTACAAACTATAACGAGCTTTTGTTATTGATATTTGCTTTGTGTTCCTGTGCATATAAGTTATATGCCATAATTTGGGCCACAAAGTGCTTTCATTTTGAGAAATTTATAAAATGAAACATGAATTCTTGTTTCTTACTTTATAGTCATTTTATCATTGGGTTTTGTATATGATTTATATTTGAGATGAAATTTATGCTTACGAAGACAATACTAGCAATGAATTAGCTTTGTTTCAAGTAAGCTGAAATTGGTTACCTACAAGCATTCAGGAAAAAAACCCACACACCCTAAATATGATTTCTATAAAACATTATTTTAAATTTATCTCTATACTAAAACACAATCCTCATGTCCTTTCTACACAAGTTCTTAAGGATAGTAGTAGTAAGAGGTCATTCACCTGATTATAGCTTTTAATTAATGTGAAAGAATAGTAAAGCCTCAAACACAATGTGTGATAGTTAATCTGAATTGTCAACTTAATTGGATTAAGAGACACAGAACATTAGGAGGCTTCTGGTTGTTTTGGTACGGGTACATCTAGAAACAATTGGCATGAGGGACAGCAGACACCCACCCTAAATGTAGGCAGAAGAGTTCAATAGGTTGGAGGCCTGGATGGAACAAAAAGAACAAGGAAGTAGCAGCAGACACAAGCTCAACTCTTCACCAATGGGTTCTCCATTGCTGCTGGGATCACCTGAGAATATCAGACTTCAGCTTCTTCACTCTTACAAAGCAAACTATACCCAGTGACTCTCTAGGAGTTTTCAGGCCTTCTGTTCTGGACTGAGGTGTCATCATTGATCCCTCTTGTTCTGAAGCTGCAGCTTCTTGGACTGAACAGCTACTGGTTCCTCCAGGTCTGCAGACTGAAGCCTATGGACAGCCATTGTGATACCACTAACCAGCTTCTTGTTGGGAGATATACCTGTTGGTTCTGTTCCTCTAGAAAAGGCTGAATAATACACAAGGTTAAAAAATATCCAAATAAATAATGAGAAAATGATCAGATGATTTGCCATATATGATCTGATATGATCTGAGAAGGAAAACTTTAGTTAATCATAACCTTTATTTTGTTTTATCTCCTTTTAATTCCCCTGGATTTGTCTTAGAAACTCCAGTGAAAATTAGAAATTTAGAAGAAATAAACTACAGTCAAGGTAACTGATGTTAAGTATTATCTAATGAGGCAGCATAAAAATGTAGCAATTCAGCAGGACTCAAATGTGCACAGGTTGAAAGATCATTAACTCTGAAATTGGATTCTTCTTTTCATTTGGCATGGATACTACTTCCACCTAACACTTTGGGGTAGGTTGTTCAATGAAGGGCACATTGTCCCTGGACTCTGGGTACTGTGCTCCTCATCCAGAAAGCACACTTCATTTCACTTATTGAATTGATGAAAAAAAAATGCAACTTTAGATTTCACATGACACTTGATGCCTAGATAAGAATATTTCATTTCTCCAAATTAATTTTGTGCTTTACTTATCCAAACAGTATTACTTCCATTGCTTCCATGAATTTATGTTTCTAAATATGTTGTCTGGACATTTAGTTTGCTTCTGATCCCTTGCATCACTAATAGCAGTATTTCTATGCCAATGGGACATTAAATTGCATTTGTTTTCCTTTCTGAATATAAAAAAGTACATTATTTTCTACTGTCTCATTCTTTATTGCTTTTTAATTCTTGCTCAAATATATACTAATATAATTAAATGTATTTTTCATACTCTTAGCTTTCTCCTCAAAGATAATATGAAACTACAAAGCACTTGAAATTTTTCAACGAGATGAATTAAAGGCCATAAAGATAATCAACTGATACAGTTTCAGAGAACAAATAATTTCAATTTCAAAATATTTTTGCTATCAAATTTGTTAATCAGTTTAAGTCTGATGCTTTGTATTGGATATTCTTTTGAGTGGCATTCATGAATAAATTGTAATTTATGTCACTTTCAAAAATAGAAGTGTATGCTCTCTCAAATTCTGTACTAATTTTTATATCTATCTGCGAAGCATAAGAATATTGTTTACTTGACATGCTTATCTATTATTGAATCTCCTCAAATTACTTTATATATGCCAATATGTAAATTATTATTATCATATAATGATTTGAATATATTAAATCATTAGGAATATTAACAATGTTTTTGAGCATTTGTCTTTATTTTCTGTCATTGTTCACATGCTTCTTTTATAATATTTTTCTCATTAATTTGTGGACAATTTCTGTTTTAGGAATGCAAACTTCTTATTATTAGAAACACTCCAGATATTTTTCTCTTAATCTTAGATTTTTATATACTTTATAGTGACTCCACTTAGATAAACACATACAAAGTCATATAGTAAAATCTATCAACTTTTTGCTTCACATTTGGATTTTTGCATTGATTAAAACTCCTTTCTAAAACAATTCACTGTAAATATGTTTAATATATGATTGACTTAATTTTGAAGTTTTTTTTTTCTCTTTCCATTTAAAAATCTTAGCTTTTAATCCATTTGAGATATATTTGTGATAGTTTGAAGTCAGGAAGAAACTCTATCTTTGATATGGAGACCCTAATTAAAAAAAAAAAAAAAAACATTTAATTGCTTGAAATGATTTATTCTTCTTAATTATTTAGACATATAAACATATATTATTTCCACATTTTTATTTTTGATTTGTCATTATCTTTGTACTATATTGCTGTTCTAATCACTTGTTAGCATATATCAAAATCTGGAAGATAACTCCTCCATTATTTTTCTTTCTTTTTAAAGTTCCTGGGGAATTTCTTTATACCTTTTGATATACTTGTCAATATCCAAAAACATTTTGATAAATTTATTGAGTTATAGTTGGCATACAAACTGCATATAATCAATGCACATTGTATGGTGAGATTTAATATGTATATACACATTTATGTGTACACACAGATATGCAAGGGAGTGACACACACACACACAAATTTTGGTCACCATCATCATAATCCATGCAGTAGACATATTCATCCCTCAAAATGCTTGCCAATGTCCCTTTGGTATTACTTTATTTTGTTTGATGTATGTATTTGTGTGTTGGTGTATTAAGAAAACTTAAAATGAAATCTAAGTTCTTAAATTTTTAAGTGCCCAATACCTTATTGTTAACTAGTCTCTATGTTGATCAGTGTATCTCCAAATGTTGTTTTTTTTCTTCTGTGATCAAATTATTTCATTTAGGATTCTACCTTATAGGTCCATTTATATTGTCACAAATAGTAGGCTTACCTTCATTTATACGGCTGAATATCATTCCATTGTGTCTGTACAAAACATTTCTTTTTCCATTCATTTGTTGATCCACATTTGGGATATTTCCATACTTTGATATTAAGAATAATTCTTTAGTGAAAATGTGAGTATGGATACATTTTGAGATCCTGATTTAAATTATGTCTTCTATATATACAGAAATGAGATTTCCATATATTATGGTAGTTCTATTCCTAATTTTCTGACGAGTCTTCATACTGATTTGGGTAGTGGCTGTTCCATTTTATGTCCCCACCCACAGTGTGGAAGGGCTCAGATGTATGCATTTATTATTTTCATTTTTGGTAATAAATATCTTAACTGGAATGTTGTGATATCTCATTGTGGTCTTAATTTGCATTTTCCTGGTGATTAGTGATATTTGAATATTTTTATATGACTATTAACCATTTGTATGTCTTCTTTGCTGTGGTATATACACAATGGAATATTACTCAGCATTTAAAGAGAATAAAATTATGGCATTTGAAGGTAAATGGATGGAATTGGAGAATATCATGCTAAGTGAAGTAAGCCAAAATCAAAAAACTGAAGGCCAAATGTTCTCTCTGATAAGTAGATGCTGATCCATAATGGGGGGGGGCATAGGGAGAATGGAGGAACTTTGATTGGGCAAAGTGAGGGAGGGGAGGGGACATGTGGGCAGGAAAGATGGTGAAATGAGATGAACATAGGTACATGTATAACTGCACATATGTTGTGACCCTACATCATGTACAACCAGAGAAATGAAAAGTTGTGCTCCATTTGTGTACAATGAACCGAAATGCATTCTGCTGTCATGTATAACTAATTAGAATATTTTTTAAAGAGAGAGATAGAGAAGAGAGAGAGATTTTTTAATATTTATTTTTCAGTTTTCGGTGGACACAACATCTTTATTTTATTTTTATGTGGTGTTGAGGATCGAACCCAGAGCCCCGTGCATGCCAGGTGAGCGTGTTACCACTTGAGCCACATCCCCAGCCCAGAATAAATTTTTAAGAATACAAAAAATGGGCTGAGGATGTTGCTCAGTGGTTAAATGTCCCTGGGTTCAATCCCCACTACCAAAAAACTCCCCAAAACAAAACAAAATTCTTATTCCTATGTAACTGTATCTTAATATCCATTATTCAACCTTTACCCATACCTCCTTCTCCCCTACTGTCCCCAGCCTCTGGTACCCACAGTTGTACTCTCAACTTCTATGATGTCAACATTTTAAGATTCCATATATGAGTGATATTGTATAGTATTTGTGTTTCTGTGCCTGGCTTATTTTGCATGACTTATGATCTCTGTTTTGATCCATGTTGCCATAAATGGCAGAATTTCATTCCTTTTATGGTCAAATAGCATTCTATTACATACATGTACCAGCTTTTCTTTAATCATTTTTTAATTGATAGGCACTTAGGTTGCTTCCATTTCCTGCCTGTTGTTAAAAGTGCTACAACGAACGTGGGGCATGGATGTTCAGCACATTGGTCTTATTTCCTTTGGATACCAAGAGTGGTATTGCTTAATCACAAGGTGGTTTTATTTTTAATTTTTGAGGAACCTGCATACTGTTCCAAAATGATAATAATAATTTACATGCCTACTAACAGATTGAATGGGTTTCCTTTTCTTTAAATCCATGCCAGCACTTATAATTCTTAGTCTTTTTTTAATATTTATATTTTAGTTATAAATGGACACAATATCTTCATTTTTATTTTTATGAGGTGCTGAGGATTAAACCCAATGCCTCATGTATGGTAGGCAAGTGCTCTACCTCTGAGCCACAACCCCAGCCCAATCCTTAGTCTTTTTATATTAACCATTCTTATTGGGGTGAGGCAATAATCTCATTATGGTTTTTATTTGTATTTCTCCAATGATTAGTGACGTTCAACATTTTTATGTACTTATTGGCCATTTATATGTCTTGTTTTGAGAAATGTCTATTTAGGTCTATTACCCATTTTTAATTGAGCTATCTATTTTTTGGTATTAACGTTTTTGAATTCTGACATATTCTGGACATTAACTCCTAATCAGATATATAGTTTGCAAATTATTTTTCCTATTCCATAGATTATCTTTGAATTCTGTCCCTTGATTCCTTTGCTGTATAGAGCTTTTTTGTTTGATATATTCCCATTCATTTATTTTTTCCTTTTATTTCCTATAGTTTTGGAGTCTTATCCAAAAATTCTGAGCCTATTCCAATGTCCTCAAGTATTTCCCCTATGCTTTCTTTTAATAGTTTCAATATTTCACGTGTCAGATTTAAGTCTTTAATCCATTTGAGTAGATTTTTGGAAATGGTAAGGGAGAGGGATCTATTATCATTCTTTTGCATGTGCCTATCCAATTTTCACAGGACCATTTATTGAAAAGATTTTTCTTTTTTGCAATGCATTTTCTCAGTATCATTTTCAAAATTCAGTTGGCTGTAGATATGAGGATTTACTCCTAGGCTTAGGTTTCTTTAATCTTTATATTAATACAATACCATTCAACTGCATTATAAACTTCTTCTCCCAATTGTCAGTTAATTTTTGACTTAGCTTTTGTTATCTATTATTTTACATAAGTTATTTGTAAAATTAAATAAAATGCTATAATTTTTCTGCTTTTTTTAGGGGGTAACAGTGATTGAACCCAGGTACACTTAACCACTGTGCTACATTCCCAGCACTTTATAAAAATTTTATTTAGAGAGAGGATCTCACTAAGTTGCTTAGGGCCTCTCTAAATTGCTGAGGCTGGCTGTGAGTTCGAAATTCTCCTGTTTCAGCCTCCTAAACATCTGGGATTACAGGCGTGCACCTACCACTCCTGGCTAATGTATTTTTAGTTCTTTTTAAGCAGTGTTTCCCTATTATTCAGTCAGAAGATATTTTCCTATATTTTAGTTTTAAAATCCTCTTTATCTTTATATATTTGAACTGTCCTGTGATATATTTGTATAGAGTATTATGGAGGAATTCATTTAAATTACTTTTCCATCTGGGAAGCTACTTATCTCAACACTGATCTCTACTGGCAACTTTTTTCATATATGTAATGTCTATATATGCACTCAATCTGTTTCTGGACTCTTCATTGCACTCCATTGACCTTTTCATCTATAACTGACAATATACCATACTGAACTCCAAAATAGGTTCCTGCAAAAATCTGAATAATTGGCAGGGCAAGTCTGCCTGCCATCTTGTTTTTCTTTTTAAAGTGTTTGGGCTATCATTGTCTGTTGTTTTAATATTAGCTTACCACTTTTCACAAAAATGTCTACTGGCTATTTTAATGGGACTTTTATTAAATAGATGGCTTAATGGGGAGAAATTAAAATTTATTGATATATAGTATTTCTATTAAGAAGTCAGATATTTTTATCTGCTCACATCTTCTTTCCTATTTTAGGATAACATTTTATTACTTTTTAATTTTTTTAAAAATTGTTTTTTTATTTCAAAAAGGCAGATTCAGAATGTCAAAAGTTGAATGTTTTCTCTCATATGTGGAAGCTACAGAGAAAAAAGGAATTTAAAAAGAGGATATATTATGAAAATAGAAGTAAGATCAGTGGCGTAGAAGTGGGGGATCAATAGGGAAGGAGGATGGGAGGGAATGAACTAGATAATGATGTAGACAAAATTATGCTATGTGCATATAGAATATAGCATAATGCATTCTGATTTTATAAATAACTATAATGTACCAATTAAAAACAATAAATACAAGGAAAATCAATAAAGCAGAGTAAAGGAACTGGGGGTGGGAGGAGTGGAAGAAAAGAGGAATTACTTGGGATTGAAATGGAACAAATTATTTTCCATCCATGTACATTTATGTCATTATGTCAAAATGAACCCCATTATCAGGTCTAACTATAATACAATAATAAAAAAAGATACTTTATATGGTTTTGTTTACTGAAGAAAAAAATTTTCTACTTTACTTTTTAGTAGTTTTTGGTTGTTTTATTGAAGAAATGTTGCTTTTCCCATTATTTTTAACTAGCAGCTTTTCTAAATTACATTTCTAGTTTTATCTTTATATTCTCATGGTTTTACTGTGTGGAGAATCATACCATTTACAAATAATACGGCATGTATTTATTCTTGCATCTGCTATTTATTTTGTTGGCTTAATGCATCAGCTAGGATTTCTGTTACAATATGAAACAGAAGAAGAAATAATGAGTTTATCCTGTAACTTATATTTGTAGGATTGTTTTTAAGGTCTTGGCATCTTCTTTCCTTTTTGGATGACAATAATGTCTTTTAGTACACTCCACATACTTGTGATTCTTTTTTTTTTTTTTTAACACAAAGCTGCTTAACTTTTAAGCAGCCAATGGAAAGAAAACCCATATGATTTAATGAGGCAGTAGAATTTTGAAGAATGTAATCACTAAAATTTCCAAAATTTCCAACTTGCCCAGAAAACCATACTATCCTAAATATCTTTATGTAGAGCTTCATTATCCTCTTAATTTAGCCTGGTTTTGTCCTCATATAAAATCAAGTCTATTACTGATTTGTTGTTCATTTTCATTTGGGGGTAAAATTTCCAGAATTATAATCTTTTAAAAAATATTTTAGTTGTAGATGGACACGATACCTTTATTTTGTTTATTTAGTTTTTTATGTGGTGCTGAGGAGCAAACCCAGTGCCTCTTGCATGTTGGGCAAGCACTCTACCACTGAGCCACACCTCTAGCCCCAGAATTACAATCTTAAAAACAACTAAGATAAATACTTTGTTATGTATTTTAGTAAATAAATAGGTTAAATACATTTTCAAAGATAACTAACATATTTGTTGTATGAAGATTATTTCTATATGAAAATGGCCTGATTGGAAAACTTTCTTCAACCCTTTCTTATTAAAGATCTATGCAGACCGCCTTTTAAAAATAGAGTTAAACATTTCCTCTTTGATGCCTCTGTAATACTGTGTTAACACCTGATTAGAATAGGATCTGCATCCATAATTCAGTTACTTTAATCTTTTTGGGGGGTGTACTGGGAATTGAATCCAGGTACACTTTAACACTGAGCTATATCCCCAGCCCCTTTAATTTTTTAATTTTTTATTTAGAGACAGTATCTCCCTAAGTTGCTTAGGGCCTTGCTGACATGCTGACACTGACTTGAACTCAGAATCCTCCTGCCTCAGCCTCCCAAGCCACTGAGATTACAGTTGTGTGCTACTGCACCTGACCCCATTATTTTAATCTTTTTTAAAAAATATATTTAATTATTTATGTATCTTTAGTTTTTTTGGTGGTGCCATTAGTTTGTTTTTATGTGGTGCCAAGGATTGAACCCAGTGCCTCATGCATGTTAGGCAAGCACTCTATCACTGAGCCACCACCCCAGCCCCAGTTATTTTAATCTTAAGGAACAAAAACTAAATTCCCATTTCCTTATCTGTATATCCTGATACTTTTAAAATTTAGATAATTCCTTAAGGTTTCTTTGGACATAGTATTTAATTGGGTTTTAAACTAATTATTGGTCAAGGGGAGAATATATTTGAGTTACAAGTATGAATCATGATTGTTTACTTCTTCATCTACACATATATCCGTGATTTTTTTTATATTCATCTATCACTTAAGAGTACTGTTATTGCCATGAGTCACAAGCTCATATAATTGATTTTAACCTCATTCCCAAGTATTATATATCTCACATTTATCAAGGTTGTAAGTTCCATCTTCACTTCAAACAGCGTGTCAATTTTACAAGTATTAGTCCTTAGTTATTTTTCCAGTTTCACTATTTAGAGAATGTTTAAGGACAATAATATAATCACTTCATTTTACATAAAAAGAAACATCTCAGAGAAAATACAACTTGTTTAGGCTTGTACATCTAGTTTGTGTGGGAACCAGATAAGAATCAACTTCTGTTTTTTCCAATATATCATCCATCTCTCTATGGCATCTGTATTTATCTGTGATTTCTATTCTTCTCTATTTATCCTCATAGCTCTAACTGATTATAAAACTCTATTGATTACAAGGGCAGGAGATTTAGTTCAGTGATACAGCACTTGCCTAGAATGCATGAGGCCTTGGGTTCAATGCCCAGTACCAAAAATTACTGATGATGCATTGAATAATCTTGATTTATTGTTTTTTCACAATTATTACTATAACTCCAAACTAGGTTCCCTGTTACCTCACATCAGAAGAAATAAAATAATTTCTTAATTGATCAACTTGACAACATTTTATTATCTATTTTTGCCCTCCCCATCTAACAATTATCTATTTTTGCCCTCCCCATCTAACAAACACAAAGATTTAAGAACTTTTCTGAAACAGTCTTCCTTGTTTCCCAGTTCTGCTTTGAGAAATCTTCATTAGATACAAGTAGAATTAAATATCCTCATCTCAACACATAAATTTGATCTACTGTGCTAAACTAGTTTTACCTGCCCCCCCACCCCAGTTTAGCTTCTGTTACTCTCCTTCCTATGCCCATTATTCTTAGAATCACCATCTGCTAATTTCCTAATGCCTGCCATATTTACTTTTGCTTTTGCCTGTTAGCACCTGTTGTCTGCTTAATTGGAGATATTCTCCACTTTTGCAATTTATCCTCTCAGTTTCCATACACTTACATGAAGTTTTATTTTTTCATTCCTTGTCAAGCTATACACTTTCTTTGAGTACTATTGATATTGCACTATATCAAAGTTAACATATATTTAAACACCATTCAATGTTTATCACTTTTCAGTTAGCCTATGTCAGTCTTACCTTCACTCAAAACAAATGTTTATACCTCATTTCTCTTCTATATCTGGAAAGTAACACCATGCCATAAGATATTAGTAAACGTTCAAGAAATACAGACTGCCTTCATCACATTTGTTTCTGTTGCAAAAGCAGAATTAGTGATGTGGGCAGTGTGAAGATTTTCTCTCTAAAATAGAGTTTATACTTAGGAAAATATTTGGCAAGAAAATATTTTAGAAAATCAATAGAAATACAATGCAAACATGTACTCAATGAATATGTCCTTTATAAAAATATTTACTGACTTTTGTTCACATCTAGTTTTTCTAATCTTAGAGTAAAATATGAGTTTCAACTTTCCTTGCTGAGTTAATTTGAAAGTAAAAACTTCATAAGTGAAACAATACATTTCAATTACCAAAGGTTCTGGCACAGGGAAAGTACTTAATGAATGTAATTACTTTTCTGTCCTCATGTGAAATAAATAAAAAAAACAAATAAAGAACATTTACAAATTGTGATATATTTTTCCAAATCTGAATCCACTTGATATTAATTGGGCAGTGAATTTATTTCTTTTCTTTCTCTATTTAATCTGAATATTTTATAACAATTAACTCAATATTTTCAGATTTTTAACCTTTATGTGATTTTTTAAAAGTTTCCTTGGTTTGTATATTCAGTCTATTTTGAAAAATTTAGGTGGATGGTGCTGCATCTTTCAGGTAGCATTCTTTTTTATGACTTTCAAACTTTTCACTGTATCATCCTTTACTTGCACTAAAACTGTATTTATTATAACTTTTGGCATGGTGCAATGTGTTGGAGATAAAGGATGTCTTTTTATATTTCCACTGAGTCTTTCGGTAGACTTTTCTCATTTATGGTAATCCTTCTTTTATATTGCATAAAAAGGAATTACAGTGCATTGTTAGAAAAGAATAAATGTAAGAACTTTGTCCTTTGCAAGTCAACTTAATCCAACTGTAGCTGACATTTTGGGGAAATCTATAAATAGTCTGTTGTGAGACTCACACACACACACACACACACACACACTTGTGTGTGTGTGTGTGTGTGTGTGTGTGTGTGTGTGTATATATATATATATATATATATATATATATATATATATATATATATTATAGTATATCATGTAATCCTTTAATCCATCTCAGTTATCCTAAGAGTTTTATACATAACAATCATAAAATACTTTCTGTATGCATTAAATTATATCTCCTAAAACACTTTTCCTTCCACTTTTCTCACACATTCATTCAAGGAAATAAGTGTAATAGGTCAATGTGTAAAGTCATTTTCAAACTTCTTTTGCAAAATAACTTTATGGAACTCTGTACCTTGCAGATGATTATTTGAGGGCCTATTAAAAATGTGAAAATTTGATTTCCCCCAAAATACTGGTGCATCAAAATATAACAAAATCTTAAATGCATAAATTTGATTCAAGGTAATATTTATTGCCTACATTGATTTTACATGCACTGAAACACTGTAACCCAAAATAGACCATCAAAAGTGCTTCACTGACACTCTAAATTTGCCTCATTATACTCTTACTAAGAATTTGAGGCTGCACAAGAAAATGCTGACAAGTTTCCTTTGTTTTGGCTTTCTTCATTTCAAGTAAAATGTGCTAAAAAAAATCTCCCCAAACCAAGTGTTAGTTAAAAGATTTAAACGTGTGAGGAATCATTTTGAATTTAATAGAGAAAAATATATTGGATGCAGTCCTGCATCTAAATTGCACAGTGACATGAAAATTTTTGAAAATTTCAATTAATGTATTTATATTAATTCATATTTAATCAAGTTTAATTATAAAATATAGCAAAAATGGTTTCTATTCATATCTAGGTTTTCTTGATATTTTTTTTTCTTTCAATAAATATTTCCTTGAATGAAATTCTTATATTTAAGAAATATTTACATTTTGATGCACCAGTATTTGGGGATAAATTAAATTTTCACATCTTTAATAGTTCCTCAGTATTATTTCTGAACATTTTCAAACTCATGTCTCCAAACATAAAATATATAACTCATGTCTCCAAACAGGAAATATACAAAAACAAGAAAAACAGCAATCGTTTTTTTTGTTGTTGTTGTTTTTTTTTTTTTTTTTTTTTTTTTTTTTTGTACCAGGAATTAACCATTGAGCAACATCACGAGCCCTTTTTATTTTTATTTTGATACAAGGTCTCATTAAATTGCTGAGGCTGCCTTTGAATTTGCAATCCTCCTGCCTCAGAATCCCTTCCAGTTGCTGGGATTACAGATGTGTACAATGACAATCTTAAAAGACATTAAGTCTGTTTATATCCTTTAAATTTTTTTTTTTTAAATATCTTTATTTTATTTTTATGTGGTGCTGAGGAGTGAACGAGGGCCTTGCATGAGCTAGGCGAGCATTCTACTGCTGAGCCACAACTCCAGCCCCTTAAATTGTTTCTAACATCAGTATTTTACATTTATTAACAATATTTTATGTTTTTAAATAATTTAGAAAATGTGTTATTATTGAGAAATCTTTAAAAATATTACTTAGATAAATATGGCCATATGTCACAATTTTATTCTATGTGAGGTAAATATAAGCCCCTTCTTCCCAGGATAAAGCTAGGGCACATGTCTGTAGGAACTTGGGAATCTCAATTGATAAGTACATATTTGACTTATTGATTGATCCTCAAAAAATAAAATAAAATACTTGGGAATCAACCTAACAAAAAGGGTGAAAGACCTATACAATGAAAACTACAGAACCCTAAAGAGAGAAATAGAAGAAGATCTTAGAAGATGGAAAAATATACCCTGTTCATGGATAGGCAGAACTAACATCATCAAAATGGCAATATTACCAAAAGTTCTGAATAGGTTTAATGCAATGCCAATCAAAATCCCAATGGCATTTCTTGTAGATATAGATAAAGCAATTATGAAATGCATATGGAAAAATAAAAGACCCAGAATAGCAAAAACAACTCTAAGCAGGAAGTGTGAATCAGGCGGTATAGTGATACCAGACTTCAAACTATACTACAGAGCAATAGTAACAAAAACAGCATGGTACTGGTACCAAAACAGGTGGGTGGACCAATGGTACAGAATAGAGGACACAGAAACCAATTCACAAAACTACAACTATCTTATATTTGATAAAGGGGCTAAAAGCATGAAATGGAGGAAGGATAGCATCTTCAACAAATGGTGCTGAGAAAACTGGAAATCCATATGCAAAAAAATGAAACTAAATCCCTTTCTCTCGCCATGCACAAAAGTTAACTCAAAATGGATCAAGGAGCTTGATATCAAATCAGAGACCTGGCATCTGATACAAGAAAAAGTTGGCTACAATCTACATACTGTGGGGTCGGGCTCCAAATTCCTCAATAGGACACCCATAGCACAAGAGTTAATAACTAGAATCAACAAATGGGACTTACTCAAACTAAAAAGTTTTTTTCTCAGCAACAGAAACAATAAGAGAGGTAAATAGGGAGCCTACATCCTGGGAACAAATCTTTACTCCTCACACTTCAGATAGAGCCCTAATATCCAGAGTATAGAAAGAAATCAAAAAATTAAACAATAAGAAAATGAATAACCCAATCAATAAATGGACCAAGGACCTGAACAGACACTTCTCAGAGGAGGACATACAATCAATCAACAAGTACATGAAAAAATTCTCACCATCTCTAGCAGTCAGAGAAATGCAAATCAAAACCACCCTAAGATACCATCTCACTCCAGTAAGATTGGCAGCCATTATGAAGTCAAACAACAAGTGCTGGCGAAGATGTGGGGAAAAGGGTACACTTGTACATTGCTGGTGGGCCTGCAAATTGGTGCAGCCAATTTGGAAAGCAGTATGGAGATTTCTTGGAAAGCTGGGAATGGAACCACCATTTGACCCAGCTATTCCCCTTCTCAGTCTATTCCCTAAAGACCTAAAAAGAGCATACTACAGGGATACTGCTACATCGATGTTCATAGCAGCACAATTCACAATAGCAAGACTGTGGAACCAACCTAGATGATTTTGACCATATTAACTGAATCAAGAACTTTGGCAGATAGTAAACAATAGAGTCCTAGGAACTACTTAAATTATATCTACATTAATTTTAATTTATTATGGTATAAGAAAGGAACAAAAAGGAAATTTTAGTAAACCAGGTTAATAAAACCCATTAAGTCCTGTTATGGTTTAGATGTCATGTGTCCTCCAAAACTGCTCTGTGAGACAATACAATAAAATTTAGAGGTAAAATGTTTGGTTTATAAGAGTTTTAACCTAATCAATGAATTAATCCCCTGATAGGGAGTAACTGTATAGGTAGGGTGTAGGTAGAAAAGGTGGATGATTGGGGAGGTATGCCCTTGGGGAGTATATTTTTTTTGTGATGAGAGCTATCTCTCTGCTTTCTGGTGCCATGTCCCCAACTTATTTCCTCTGCCATGATGTTCTGCCTTATCTCAGGCCCTGAGGAATGGAGTTGGCCAGCTATGCACTGAGACCTCTGAAACTATGAACCCCAAAATAAACATTTCCTCTTGTACTTGTTTTTGACAGGTCTTTTGGTCACAGTAGCAAAAAAGCTGACTAAACCAAGTCCTCTCTTTCTTTATCTTGCTCTCTCTCTCTCACACACAGAACACTTACACAGGAAGGCCCATAAATGCATATGTTATAGGGCATATTCATTTAATGAAGGTGCTCTCTGTAAACGTATTTTTGCTCTATTTAAGATTCTCTGTAAATACATATTGTTTGTTTTAAAACAGACCACATTCAAAAGAGTAATATGAGCAGTTCTCAGGAACAGACAGAGCTGTATAATCATTGAGGCATCCTAGAAAGTAAAGAGTTGATAAGCAATGATTTACAGGAACAAATACTGAAACATTAAGTGTTACCCCCCAAAAGGAACAATGCTACCATTGTAACAATGAGAGGAATCAAAATGAACTACAAAGTAAAAGTTTTTATAAAACCAATAAAGGAAATTTCAAAAACACCTAATAATCTAAAGTAAAAAAAAAAAAAAAAAAGATGTGTTCTTCCCAGGAGTACAAAGATACATGAATGCTATAATAATTAGTTTATTTGTAGATGGAAGAAGATTAAGTTTTTATATATTTTATA
Organism: Marmota flaviventris; assembly: GCF_047511675.1. Classification (NCBI taxonomy): domain Eukaryota; kingdom Metazoa; phylum Chordata; class Mammalia; order Rodentia; family Sciuridae; genus Marmota; species Marmota flaviventris. The sequence goes on from NW_027287906.1 coordinate 30,498, forward strand.
GGAAATGTGTGGACTTCATGAAAGTTTACAATATTTGAGATTCTAGTGCAGTCTTTACTAAAGACCTACATTAGCATATTTTCAAATGAGAAAAGAGACATGCCCTATATTTTACATATGTATCATTTACTTGAGTCTCTAATATTGGTATATAGAAGTCTGCCATTTAAACAAAATTTACCAGACCTGTGAACTATTAAAAAATGAGATAAAAGATAGAAAAAAATATTGCAAGTATTAGAAAAGAACTTTACGCAAAGAGCTGGGTAGAGTGATGCACACCTGTAATCCCAGCCACTAGGGAAGCTGAGACAGGAGGATCAGGATTTCAAAACCAACCTCAGCAATGGGGAGGTGCTAAGCCACTCAGTGAGACCCTGTCTCTAAATAAAATACAAAATAGGACTGGGGATGTGGCCGAGGGTCTCTGAGTTCAACCTCTGGTACCAAAAAAAAAAAAAAAAAAAAAAAAAAAAAAAAAAAAAAAAATTATATCAAATATGTTAAAGGATCTACTGGAAGAGGTGGAAAATTTTTTAAAAGGTCTTATCAAAACACTAGGCTTAGCAGAAGAAATAATCAGTGAAGTTGATGCAGGATTAACACAGAAAACACATTTGAGAAAATCCAACACCCATTGCAGATAGAAACAGCTCAGCTAGAAACATACTTCTCAAACCTGATAAAGATAAACTACAAAATATACATAATTTGAAAAGTTTGTCCACATTTACCTATTTACTCAACATTTTACTAGAAGTCCCATACACTATAATAATCCAAGAAAAATAATAAAAAGGAATCCAGTTTGGAAAGAAAAAATTTAAACTTCATGTTTTCATGATCCTCTATATAAAAAATTGAGGTAATCTTCCTCCCTTGCTGGGGCGGGAGGGAAAGGGAGGGAGAAGGGGAATAGCATGGATGGTGAAAGGAGGCCCTCATCACTATACAAAATACATGTATGAAGATGTGAATTTGGTGTCAACATACCTTATATACAATCATAGATATGATAAATTGTGGTATAAAGGTGTATTAAGAATTGTAATGCAAAAATAAATAAATGAATAAATTGAATGGAATATCAACAAAATGAATACAATTAATAGGAGAGGTTAGGACAGTTATACAACTCAAGATCAATATACAAAACAATCAATAATATTTCTACTTCTTTACATCACTCAAAAATTGGAAATAAAATATATGAAACACCCATAGATAAATCTAACAACAATATGCACAAAATGTATACAGATAACTACATAGTAATGCTGAGAGAAATCAAATACATGAATAAATGGGTAGTTATAACTGGACTGTAAAGCTCCTTAGTTTTATAATGAACCAAACAACTATGAAAATATTTGAAGGCTTAATACTATCTGATTTCATAATTTATATTAAAACTGTTGTGGCTGGGTGCAGTGGAGCACACCTGTAATCCCAGTGGCTTGCTCAGGAAGCTGAGGCAGGAGGATTGCAAGTTCAAAGCCAGCCTTAGCAACTTAGCAACGCCCCAAACAACACAGCAAGACCTGTTTCATAATAAAAAATGTAAAAAGGGCTGGGGATGTGGCTTAGTGTTAAGTGCTCCTGGGTTGAATCCTTGGTACCTAAGTAAATAAATATAAAAAAATAAAGCCAAGCACAGTGGCACACACCTATAATCCCAGCGGCTCAGGAAGTTGAGGCAGGAGGATCACAAGTTCAAAGCCAGCTTCAGCAGTGATGAGGCACTAAGCAACTCAGTGATACCCTGTTTGTGAATAAAATACAAAATAGGGCTGGGGATGTGGCTCAGTGGTCAAGTGCCCCTGAGTTCAATCCACAGTACCCCCCCCCAAAATTTTAAAAATTAGAAATAAACTAATCAATAAAATGTGGCATTGGCACAAAGATGGACAAATAGAAGTATACAAAAGTACAAATAAACTAGAAATAGACATACACATGTATGGAAAACTGATTCTCAACAAATACAGTAAGGCAATTCAGTGGAGAAATAATTGTCTTTACAAAAAGAATTACACTGGAAAAATTGTATACCCTGATTGGGGTTGGAAACATCTATGCTCAATATCCTAAGCCATATACAAATTAATTTAAAATATATTATAGACATTCACATAAAGCTTAAAACTATAAAGATTCTAAAAGAAAAGAAGGAATAATCCTTTGTTATCTGTTGTGATAAATATTTTTATATATGAAACAAGAACATAATCTGCATTTTTTGAAATACTAAATTAAGCTGCATCAGTATTTAAAAGAAAACACTTGTTATTCAAAAGATATTATTGAGAAAATAAAATAACAAGACTCAAACCAGGAGAGAGAGTGTGTAAATCATATATCTGATTAAGTAATTATACCCAGTGTATATAAAAATAATTCTAGATATTAAATGACAAGAAGAAAAATCACCCAATTTTTTAAATGGGCAAATCATTTGAACAAATACTTTATCAATGAACCTATACAGATGGAAAATAAACACATGAAAAGATTTTTGACATCATTAATTAATAACAAATAACTGTTTTATGATGACTTTCCCAAAACCCAGTGAATTAAAAACAAGTTTATTATGTCACAGTTTCTATGGGTCTGCAATCTGGCATGGCTTCTTTGTATCCTGTGTTTCACAGTAGTTCAGAAGTCTGCACTTGAGCTGTGGTCAAGGTTCCGTAGTCTACTCTGAAGGATCAACTGGAAAAGTACTTGCATCCAGTTCACACATATGGTTGTTAACATAGTTGAATTCCTTGAGAAATATATTATGGCCTAAATATTATTAACTTTTGGCAGAAAGATCTTTCAATAGATTACCAGGTAGCCTGTTAAGAGTCCGTAAACAAGTCAGGATGGCACCTGGCAAATGTTAGAGTCTGTAAACAAGTCTGGATGGCGCCTGGCATTTTGCCAGAGGGAGTGGTTTGTGAAGTAACAGCAGTGAGCCATTAAGTGTGGAGATTCCTTATTGGTTGACTGCTGTATCTAGTTTATGTTAATTAAGATAAGCTGTGTGGAATGTATAAATACCTCTGTTGTCCTACAATAAAAGGCTCCTACTCCTGCTCCTACTCCTACTCTACACAAGTTTTCCTCACCCCCCTCCCACTGCCAGCTATTTTGCCCAGCCAGCCGGGCTGCAGTATAGCCAGGAAGTGGGGGGTGTCGAGCAACTTAATTAACATAAACTAGATACAGCAGTCAACCAATAAGGAATCTCCACACTTAATGGCTCGCTGGCATTACTTCACAAACCACTCCCTCTGGCAAAATGCCAGGCGCCATCCAGACTTGTTTACAGACTCTAACATTTGCCAGGCGCCATCCTGACTTGTTTACAGACTCTAACAATAGCCCTTTCCATCAAAGCATTAGTGAAGACTCAAAGATTACATACCAACACAAGAGAAGTCACAATCATTATTTCACTCAGCTTTTTCACTGCTATGACTAAAAAACTGCACCAAAAAGTTTATTTGAGGGCTCACAATTTCAGAGTTCTCAGTCTATAGACAGTAGGCTTCATTCCTCAGGGCTCAAGGTGAGGCAGGACATCATGGAGGAAGAGTGTGGCAGAGGGAAGCTGCTCACATGATGATCAGAAAGGAGAGAGAGAGAGAGAGAGAGAGAGAGAGAGAGAGAGAGAGAGAGAGAGAGAGAGACTGAGACTCCACTCTCCAGATAATATATATATATATATATATATATATATATATATATATATATATATATATATATATATATCCCAAAGCCATGCCCCCAATGAACCTCTTCCTCCAGCCACATCCCATCTGCCTCCAGCTGTCACTCAGTTAATCCCATCAGGTATTAATTCAATGGTTAGGTTAAGGCTCTCATGACCCAATCATTTCACCTCTAAACCTTCTTGCACTGTCTCACACATGAGTTTTTGGTAGACACCTCACATCCAAATCTTAACAACCATCTATCACAGAAGTCAACAAACACAAATATTAATTCTTTGATAAAGTAAGAAAATTGTTAAACCCCAACAATGCTGAACTTATACAAAGGATATAATAATTTTCAAATATCAGAAGTAAAAAGAAAAATTCACTGATGATTGTACCATTACTACAAAATAGTAAATTAGTATTATAATCAATTTCATGTCAACAATTTGAAAACTAATGTTAAGTGGGAAAAAAAATTAAACATATAAATAATCAAAAGAATACAAGAAATAGAAACTCAGAATACATATTTATTCATTTAAAAATTGCCTGATGTTGAATTATAGGAAATACTTAAAGATGAAATAGTACCAATCTTTCAGCTACTTGAGAGGGTGAGGTTAGAGGGACCCTGTTTTGAAATAAAGTTTAAAAAGGGATGGGGCTGAAGCTGAATAATGGAATGCTTGCATAGCAAGGATAGGTCTTGGATTCAATCTCCCATGCCAAACACACACCAATTAAAAAGGGGTGGGGGCTGGGGTTGTGGCTCAGTGGTAAAGCATTCCCCTCACATGTGTGAGGCCCTGAGTTCAATCCTCAGCACTACATAATAAATAAGATAGAGGGATTGTGTCCAACTACAATTAAAAATTAAATATTAAAAAAGAGGAAGATGAAAATGTAGAAGAGGAAGAATTATTTCCCTTCTCATTTTGTGAGACAAATATTACCCTAAAAATAAAAAAAATGAAGATGTCATAGGAAATATATAAGGTAATATTCTTAAATAATATAGAAAAAAAAAACATCATTAATCACGTCACACCAACTCTAATGTACTAAGTATAATTATATCACTAAGTGTGATTTATTCCAGGGAATATATATATGTTACTATAGGAAAATTGATCAATGTTGATTCATATAACATTTATTTAAATGAATAGATTCTTTTCATATTTTTTTCTATTTGGTACCAGGGATTGACCCCAGGGACACTTAACCATTAAGCCACATCTCCAGCCCTTTTAATATTTTATTTAGAAAGAGGGTCTCACTGAGTTGCTTAGGGCCTTGATAAATTGCTGAAGCTGGATTTGAACTCGTGATCCTCCTGCCTGAGCCTCCCCAGACACTGGGATTACAGACTTGTACCACAGTCCCTGGCTAAATGACTAAATTCTTAATTTGGAATCAATGGTAGATAAATAGTATGAAGGATAATTACTGATTCTATCTACATGTACATATAAAAATAATTTTTATAAAATTGTTATATATCATTTAAAACTCCCAAATTTCTCCTATGTCACTCATTTTTAATAGTTTATGCAATAATGAATGAATAGTATCTCTTTATAGAAGAGTATAAGTAACCCCATAGTTGTGAACTATTTTTTGAGGGGTGAGTACTGGGGATTGAACTCAGGGGCATGCAACCACTGAGCCACATCTCCAGCCCTATTTTATATTTTATTAGAGACAGGGTTTCACTGAATTGCTTTAGCACCTCACTGCTTCTGAGGCTGCTTTGAACTTGCAATCCTCCAACCTCAGCCTCCCTAGCTGCTGGGACTACAGGTGTGTGCTGCGGAACCCGATTTTTGAACTATTTTTGTCACCTCAAATTCATGTTAGTATAATACAATTTTGTGATGAACCTCCTATACCTATTTTCTAAAATCCACTTTGTATCCTGGATTTAAAATTAGAATTAGTTCTGAAGTGCAATAACATATATTGTGTCTTCCCATAAGTACTATAATAAAAATCTGGCCTAGATAATAGTATGGGTCCAAATGTGATATACTCCCATTGATCAAAATCTCTAAAAATTTGAAGAAAAATTTTAAAAAGGCACATTCATACTCTAAATACAAATTAAAATGTCTATAAATGGAAATCAAACATAAATACAAAGTAACAGATAGGCTGAGAGCTCTGTGAAATATGGGAAAGCACCTAGGTAAAGGCAGCCAAGTATATAAGCCCTGAAAGATAGCAGAGGTTAATAGTGAAGCGAACATGTGCTGCTACTAATGCTCTAAACAAAAATTATAGCTAGAATCAGCTACACATAAAAGGAAACCAAGAAAAATCTGTAAACTCATACTGTGGCTAGGATTTATATGGGGATCCTAGAATTAGAGAGCATAGCTTTGCAGCTAGGATCTTGGCCACTAGCTTAGAGACTAAATGTTTCTTAAGAAATTTATGTAAACCAGTGCTTTTCTTTTATGCTTCTGTTCTTAGGGATCAAGTGAAAGCAATATCAAATTCATTTATCTAGGAGATTTGAGCACATGAAAAGTAAAATATAAAAGAAAAAATTTTCTGCTCTAAATAAATTGGCAAACCAATTTGCAATCATATGGGAAAAATTAACATTAAAAACTTTAGCAATGTGAAAAAGTTAGCAGATACACTCACTTTCCTAGAAATGGAAATTACAAATAAATCAAATATTTTTAACTTAAATCTAACTAGAATGTTCAAGGAGATAAATGAAGGATTATAAAGAGTAAAAAGGTGACAGAGGAAAAAAAGAGGCACTAACTGAAAAAGGAAGAGTTGAATATGAAAAATTAGGTATTCTGGAAATTGAATATATGTTCATTCAATTATTTTAATTCAATATACTAATTATAGGTAAGACAGTAGAAAAGAGTACAAGTGAAAGTATAAAAGTTTTTCATAATACATGTTTTTAATTTTAGAACTGTTTTAGATTCACAGAAAATCACAATTATTATTAAGTTTTCTTACAGAGTACACAGTTCCCACATCTGGTTCCATGATTATTAACAGCTAACATTAATTCACTACATTTATTATTATTAATGAGCAATATCACTACACTGTTATTAACTAAAGGCCATTCCTCATTCAGGCATACTTAATTTTACAACTAACATTCTTTTGCTATTCCAGGATCTCACTCAGAGTTATATCATATTAAATCTAGTTCTCACATCTCTTTAGATCATCTTGGCTGTGAATGTTTGAGATTGCTTTTTTTTCAATATAGAAAAACAATTTTGAGAGGTACAGGTTAGATGTTTTGTAGAATTTCTTTCAATTGGTATTTGTCTGATAATTTTCATAGGTTTAGAATAGGATAATTGTTCTTTGGGGAAGATGACTGCGAACGCACTAGACGTTCACAATTGGCGCCCGAACAGGGACCCTGCTGGATTGACAGGAAGGGTAAGTTCTTTTTCTTTATATTACAGGGTGATGGGACAATCTTCATCTTCTCCTTTTTTAAATATTCTTAGGCATTCACTTGCTGTCTATGGTATTAATATTTCCCATTCTGATATAGAGATGTGTCTTAAGGTGGTCAGGGAATGGAATCCCTGGTTCCCAGAGGAAGGATCTATGGATGTGGATAATTGGAAACGGGTCCGTCACAATGTTGAAAAGGCCATGAGGCAAGGCGAAAAAATTCCGGTTCGGTTTTGGTCTATCTTGTCTATTGTATATACAATGTTTAAAGCTATGGAGGAAGAAAGGTTGATTGGCAATTTACAAAAGGAGCTAGCTCCCTCTATTCTAGATCTCCCTCTTGATATTAGTGAAAAAGAAGAGGTAGTAAAAGATACGCAACAATTGACTCATAATTCTTCACAAAATTCTGCTGATTTAACTGGTAATGATATGGAAAAGAAAACGAAAGTAAAAACGACGATTGATGATCGCTCCGTTTCGGAGCAATTCAAACTTGTTATGGAGGAAGTTCTGGGACGTCTTAATAAATTAGAAGCTAAAATGGACCCTAGGCCTTTATCGGGAACCAGGCCTTTATCGGGAACTAGGCCCTCTGCCCCTCCGGCCACCAACCCTTTTTTGGCAGCTTCTTTAAAGGCTGTCCAGGAAATGGACTCAGAACCTTCTGACGATGAGGACAAAACTCCCTTCTTTGCTTTTCCTATAATCAGGCCTGATCCAGCTAATGGAATGGCACAGCCACCTCGGTATGAGGGGATTGATATTGATCATATTGGCAGATTAAAAAAGGCAGTGACAATGTACAGACCTCAATCCCATTATGTAAAAGAATTGCTTAATGCTTTTGCTACTCATTACAATAATTTTGCTCCTGAGGATTGGAAGATTGTGGGCCGTGCTCTTCTACAGGAACCTGAATATCTTCAATGGCACATGTGGTTTTTAGAAGGATGTGCCACTAAGGCTAGAGAAAATGTTAACAGTCAAAACCCTGTTATTCGTGCCATAGGATACCCTATGTTATCTGGCACTGGTATGCATGATGACATTCAACATCAAATTAATATTCCTCCTGAGATTCATGAGCAATTGAAGTAAATAGCTTTAGAAGCTTGGGACAAAATTAGACCTACTGGAGAACATTATGGCTCATGGACAAAAGTTTCACAAAAACCCAATGAACCTTATGTAGAATTTTTGTCTAGATTAAAATTGACAATTGAATGAACCGTGGTAGGAGAGGCTGCCAGGCAACAATTACTATGTTTGCTGGCTTATGAAAATGCTAATGAAGATTGTAAACAAGCCATTTTACCGATTAAAGATACAGGAGATGTTCATACATACTTAAAGGTGTGCAAAGATATAACATCAGAATCGAGAAAGATGCAATTATTTGCTGAAAC
>NW_027287907.1:0-38966 GCF_047511675.1 Marmota flaviventris
AGATATTTGGCTAAAACATCAAAGAATTTATTTCTATTTATTTTAATTTTTACCTGGAATCTACTCTTTGTACTTGTATATGAGACCCATTACTATAACTTGGCATGTGTACATAGTGTGTAATTATCTGATGAGGGTAATTTTCATCTCATTAAAATTATTATTCTGTGTTTGAAACCTTCTAAGTTCTGGCTATTTTGATTTATTTAAGTAGTTATTATACAATGTAATCACCTTATTGTGCTCTAAAACCTAAGAGTTACTTTCTGGTCTTAATTGTTTTTTGCACTCCTTACACACAATCAGTCACTTTCTCATTCTTATCATAAATCCCGGAAGTGTTTCTGTTCTCAGTTTCTGTGTGATTAACTTTTCAGCTTCAACACATAAATGCCACATTCAGTATTTGTGGGAAAATAAATGCCACTACTAGGAAAAATAAAATATTATTCTCAATTAATAATTAGGGAAATTGGCATAATTCTCTGCATTCACTCATTCAGTGTTTTGAACTTGTCTACAATAATAAATATGGAAAAAGAATAAAATATATAAACCAAATGTCCATATGTGTTTAACATTTTATGGGTCATATTTGGTCACTGGGAACAAGTGTTGTGACATCTATTTTTATAAAAAATGACATTCTAATTCTTATAACTTTATTTATAATAAGTGAATATACTATAAGTATGTTTTTATATTGTAAGTTTAAATAGATCCATATTACCATGGAATAAATAACTTTAAAAATTGTATAAGAGTTGGCTCAGTGGTGCAGGCCTGACATTCCAGTGGAAAAAATTATTTTAATAAAAAAATATTTTAAAAAATGGGGATGTATCTCAGTGGGTAACCACCCAAATGCACTCACCCTCTACCCCTTCTCCACCTGAGATGCCCATCACAACACATGAAAGAACAATATCTCAGCCTGCCACCTATCCAGCAGTTCTCCTTTCACAGCCCATCCGAACCCATTCCTCACTTGATGCCCATCTTTTCATGCCACCCTGTGAGTATGCATTGGGTCTGCACTAAGCCACCCCAGCACAACTGGTTGCTAAGGTCCAGCTGGCAGGTATCCCTCATTCATTCCACTGGGACCTTACATTTTTTTTAAATGGGTTGCTAATAATTCAAAATGACAAGTTTATGGCTGAAAGTACAGCTCAGTAGTAAACAAGTTTCACATGTGCCTGGCTCTGTGCTCCAACTCTAGCACCTAAAAAAACACAGGCAGGCCTAATGGCACATGCCTATAATCCCAGTGACTATAGAGGCTGAGGCAAGAGGCTCACAAGTCTAAGGACAGTTTCAGCAATGTAGTAAAGCCCTAAAACTCTGTCTCTAAAATATAAAAAGGGTTGGGGATGGTTTTTCAGTGCTTAAGCAATCATAGATTCAGTCCCCATAACCAAATACAAAAACAAACCCAAAGTAAAAGTGAAAAACAACTGTATGCCCCAATATCCTTTGCAGGTAGGGGTCTCTGTGATTTTGTGCTGGCCAGTGAGATAACATTGGAAGCAACTGGGCCTCTAGCTCATTGTTTTTTCCTTTTTTCTTTTCCCCCTGATTGCTGTATTAAATGGATGGCACAATGAAAAACAGGAAGGGCCCTGGGGCATGATGGAATAGCTGGATAGCCATAGCAGCCAAGACTACCAATCACTGGGCTTTTTGATTTTCAAGTAAAAGGAAATATTTTTCAGTATTTGATGGGTTTATTTTTCTAGTATTGGAAAGACAGATGCATTGATTTTCCTCCTTGTTCTGCTTTCTGTTCATTTTCTTCAGGTTCAGGAACAATGTAGGTCAAGAAAACCAGCCATCTTTGTCACCAATTGTTTTTCAGGTCTCTGGGGATGGAAGGAAAGTACAACACAAAACCTCTATAGTACCTAATCTGAGCCATTGGGACAGAGTTAGGCCTGAGTCATCTCCAGGGTCCCTCATCTGCCCCAGAATGTTCACAGAGAGTGAGTATCTTTCCTCTTGATGCCAACACTCAAGTCCAAAATCTCAGGGCTCCCATGGCTCTCCTGAGAACTATTCCACAACAGGCTGACACTGGTCCCAATCTCCATTCCTGCACTAATGGGCCATTGGGAAAGTGAGTTTAAGCAAGCTTTACTGTCCCCAATTTTCAAGTGTGTCTTCTCCAAAAAAAGACTTGAAACTAAATGAGCACTGAAGGAAGAAGCCAGGTTCCAAGGACTGAAGAAGAACCCTGCCTCCAGAGAAACCTAGGATTTGAAAGAAAATTCCAATTTAAGTGAGGTGGCAGGTAAATTATAGACCTTGACATAAAGCAATAGCCTGACAGCAAAATGTCAGGTGTGGGCATGGAAGTATGTATGAAAGACTGACTTTTCACAGTCTCCACAACAGGTAAACATGAATGCTAAATTTGTAACACATAACATAAGAAAAAGGAACCACATTTTTTCTTACTTGCCTATTTTTCTTTCTTTTTCTTTCTTTCTTTTTTTTTTTTTTTTTTTGTACAAGGGTTTGAATCTAGGGGAACATAACCACTGAGCTTCATCCTCAGATTTTTTAATGTTATTTTTTAACTTTTGAGAAACATTGTTAATCACAATATTGAGGTATTCTTATATCAAACAAGACATACTACAAAGGTTCCAGAGCTAGAGAGAAAATCCTGCAATCCCAGAGTGTTAAATATGTCTGTGGAAGATGAGCCACATGGACAGAATGTAGAAGATCAAATGGGTGGAGTGGGCATGGCTCTGCAGAACAGTGCAGGTAAGAGGCCAGATGCTGGGTGGAGCCTATGAAAAAAAGTGGAGAGGACATAGTGGGGCTTAGTTGTTTGGCAGAGCTGGTGAGGCAGAGTCAGGCTGAGTGAGTGGAGCCCAACCCATAAGAACAGTGGGTGGGGAGAAGACAGGGGAAGCACGTTGGAAGCAGCATCCCACCCGGGACCCCTTAGGTGAGCACAGCCTAGGAACCAGGAGGTGCAGTGATGCAGGAGCAGAGGGCATGGTGGGTGCATCCACAGGAAGCAAAGGGAGTCAGGAGAGGCATCCAGTAATTCTGTCAGAAGTCACTGTTGACCCAGTGGGGAAGAAGGGTCTTTGGGCTCTGAGATAGAAATGTGACCTCAGGGTCTGCTCCACAAGGGGCCTCAGTTTACCCTCTTATGCACTCAAGCAATGGTGGGAGGCTGAAGATGCCACAGCACAGCCTTTTTTGTTCCTCCCTCTCATGGGATGACGTGTACTTTCCATTAATTTTTTCTGTTCTTCCAGGTCCAGGACACTACCTAGATCTGTCCTCTAGAGAAAGATATTTGTAATAAACTCTTCAAAATCTTTTGGCAAGAATATCCGGGGAGAGCACTGTTTGGCTCACAGGAGCAAATAGCTAACGGCAGAATTTGAGCCACCAGGACCAGACACTGATTTATAGAGAAAGATACTTTCCAAGAAACTCTCATGTTATCCTGACTCGGTGCCAAAAAATTATTCCCAGGTCCTACCCTGAAATCCTGAACCGAGGTCCCAAACTGGTAACCAGAGAAGCGCACCTAGCTCCAGGTTTTTGTTGGTTGGTTGTTCAGGTTTAAAATTTGCTTGGGGTCTGGGGCTGTGGCTCCGCGGTAGAGCGATCGCCTAGCACGTGCAAGGCCCTGGGATTGATCTTCAGCAACACATAAAAATAAATAAATAAACAAATAAATAAGATAAAGGTCTTGTGTCCAACTACCACTAAAAAATAAATATTTAAAAAATTTGCTTGGAATTAAAATGTAATTCTTTTTTCATATTTATTTTTTAGTTTTAGGTGGACACAATATCTTTATTTTATATTTATGTGGTGCTGAGGATCGAACCCAGTGCCTCACACATACTAGGTGAGCCCTCTACCACTCAGCCACAACCCCAGCCCTAGAATGTAATTCTTAAGATTCAGGAAAGTTTTCACAAAAATTCAGGTTTCTAACTGTCCTTCAAAGTCACCAGGAGATCTGGCAGCCCCAGACTGAGTTCTCACACAGCAAGGATCGCTGGCACTGTCCTGCCAGTTTCCACGACTCCAGAGTGCAGCCAAGTCCTCTTTGCCCCTTTTGTGTCTGGCCCTGGAGGCCTTGAGTGTTGCTAACACACTAAGGGTTAGATGAGCTGGGGCAGCAGGCAGGAGTCAGCATGGAACTTCTGGTCCAGCCCTGCTTCCTGCTTGCTGTGTGACTTTGCTCCAGTCACACCACCTCTCTGTGCTTCAGTTTCCCTATCTGTCTGGAGGCCAGTAGACTAGATCAGTGGTTTCCCACTTTAAGCCAGGGCAAGGCTGAGAGGTGGGCTGCCTTGTCTCCCTTCTCTCCTTTCTGAATTAGGCCTGAGCATCAGATTTTGCTTAGGTGACTCCCTGTTTATCCAGGGTTGGAAAACTCCTGGGTAACTACTTGTGTTAACCCCATAGCCAGGGGCTTGAGGTGTATTAGAACAGGAAAGGGACAATACCTTTTTTATTTTTATTTCTTTTGCGGTAGTGGGGATTGAACCCAGGGTGCTTTACTGCTGAATTCTATCCACAGCCTCCACCTCCTTTATTTTCGAGACAAGGTCTTCTAAGTTGCTGAGGCTGGCCTCAAACTGGTGATCTTCCTGCCTCAGTTTCCTGAGCTGCTGGGATTACAGGCATGCACCAAGGCTTCTGGAACCATAATGTGTTTATAGATAAGAATGATGGGATTTGATGAGCAGCATTATTCTCCTACAAAGAGAGGCTCTCCTCCCCTGTTTTACAGATGAAGAAAGTGAAGTTTTGAGAGGCTGAGTAACTTGCCAGAGGTCACACAGCTACAAGTGGCCAAGAGCCCATGTTTGTGTCATTGCAGACAGTGAGGCCCTAACTACTGTTTCTGTCCCTTAGGTGGCTTGGGAGGAGGTGGGTGTAGAGAGGTGCCTTGCAGCAAAGGGGAGGCCAGTGCCCTGGGAGACCCTGCCACCTCTTGCACTAGCGCTCCTTGCAGGCCATCGGCACACACAGGGAAGTCCCCCTCTGGCTGTGTGCTCAGGACCAGGCTTCCCTCCCCCAGGGCTGACCCGGGCTGGGCTCCCAGGCTCCAGGTGATCAGGAGATCTGGCAGCCCTGGATTGAGTTCTTGCACAGCAAGGGTCAGTGGTGCTGTGAGCTGCCCTTGGATGGGATAGGGAGATGCACGCGAGGCCCATCGAGCCAAAAGACCCTTGTGGTTCTTTGCAGGTGTAATAATTGCTCACCGAGCTCCACAAGCCACATTTTGCAGCCCGGACAACTGCTGTGGTTGTTAGGAGGAACCTGGAGAATGGGGGTTCTTGTAGTTCTCAGGACCCAGCGTGTTCTGTCTGAGCCTTGGTTCTCCCATCTGAGAAAGGAGAACCCCTGTCCATTCCCACTCCCAGCCTGTGTCCCTTTGATGGAAAGGGCAAGGGTAACCTCCTCTGCCAGGCTCCCCCTGCAGCTCACCCCCTCTGCAGCTCCTCTCAGGAAAGGGGCTGAATCCTCCCATTTACAGGTGATGTCTGTAAAGGTTAATGTTATAGGCTCTGGCCAATGTCCTCAGCTGCTGAGGGCTGGGCTTGTGACTGTTTCCAAGGCCTCGTCCATCCCAGGCCTGGGTTCCCAATGGCTGGGGGAGCCTGGACCCAGCTGGGGACTCCTGGCAGCCTCTAGCCAGTCCCTGGGCACAGGCTGCCCTTCCTGCGCTGGCTGCTTCCTGATTGCTCTGGGCTCCAGGAAAAAAAGTGGGTGCTCAGTGAGCCCCACAGCCCTCCAGGAAGGAAGAGCTTGCTTTCTTCCTCCAGGTGGGGCCTGGGCCTGACTCTCCAGGGTGGATTGGAGGGCTGTGGGCTCTCAGGCCTGCTGAGATCACTCTTCCCAGGTGGCTCCTGGGTGGGATGAGGGTGGAGATGTGCTTGGTCTCAGCGGCTGTCTTAGTAACAGGGCGCTCTCCTGTCCATCAGAGTTCAGGGTTCGCACATGACAGAGGTGACAACATAGGCCCAAGAGGGATTTCCTGGCCAGGGAGAGCTGCTGGGATGGATGGGAGGAGGACTAGGGCTTGGGTGGCTCCAGACCCTAGGGGACCAAGGAATGGACCACCCTCCAGAGAACCCCATCGTGGGGAGAGCCCCTTGTCCTGGTGTCACCGTGTCCCTGGGCTGCAGAACCAGGGCTTGGGGAAGCATATGCACTATCCTGGGTTAGAAGGGAGAGTCCCTCAAGGTCCGCACAGGGAATAGTTGGGTCTTAGGGCACAGTCAGGGTGCTGGTAGCAGAGGCGGGGCAGAGGCTGCCTGGAGGCGGGGACACCTGCCCAAGCACTGCTGCTGTTTGGCTGTGCTGTCCCGCCATCTTGGGAGGCTTCAGCAGCCCAGGTTGGGGTCGTGGGGTGGGCTGGGTAGAGAGGTTTGTCGCCCATCAGGGCAGCTTTTGGCCCTGGATTGGGTTTACCAAGTCACAGCACATGGGACATTGGGATGGGAGGGGTCTTGGGGGAAACCTGGTCCAGTCTCACCTTGTACCACAGGGAAATGGGAGTCCAGAGAGGCCAAGAATGTCTCCAGGGCCCCACCACCCAGCAGGGACAGGTTGGAGTGAGGAGGTCGAGATGGAGCACCACAATACCCTGTCCCCAAGGGAACATGGGCACCCTGGGGATGGGGCAGAGGGTTGTAAGGAGGACACACACACTTTTAAAAATACTGGCTGCTCATGAATGCATACGGGATAAAATTAAAAACAGCCCTCAGCCACCCACCTGCCTTTCCTGGAGGCCACCGTCGTTCTAGTTTCTGCTGCCTGGTTCTAGGCAATTGTGTGTTTGGCCACATGTGTGACAGATGCAGACATCTTCCTCCTGTCCCTGCACCATGCCGCAGTCTGTGTTGGAAACAATTCCAAACCCATTCATTCAGCACCACTTCAGGACTTTCTCTTTCCCTCCCTCACTCTCTGCCTCCTTCCTTCCTTCCTCTCTCTCTCTTCCCTCTTTCTTTTTTGGTACTGGATGTGGATCCAGGGCCACACCTGCTAGAAAAGCACTTGACCACATAGCCATACACCCAGCCCCTTCTGTTTTTTGGGAGGGGATTGAACTCAGGGGCACTCCACCACTGAGCCACCTCCCCAGCCCTATTTTGTATTTTATTTAGAGACAAGGACTCACTGACTTACTTAGCACCTCCCCGAGGCTGAGGCTGGTTTTGAACTTGCAATCCTCCCATCTCAGCCTCCCACACATGTGTGGCCCCTTCTGTTTTTGAGACAGGGCCTCACTGAGTTGTCCAGGCCAGCCTGGAACTCGTGATTCCCCAGTTTCAGCCTTCCGAGTCACTGGGATTGCGAGCGTGCGACACCGCATCTGGGACTTTAGTACTTTGTAAGTCAACTTGTTTTCATTGACACTTGACAAACAGACAAGTCCACTGGCCACCAGCATGTTCCACTGAGGAACAACAAGGCAAGCTTCCCAGGAGCCAACTCTGCTCCACCCTCTGCCCGAGGACAGCGGCTGCCCTCACTTGGAGGTTTTAATTGCTATGTGTTTGTTTTAGTTGATTTGTGTTTGAAAAACCAAACCAAACCCCAAACCAAAACACCAAAAAACCCAGCCGGCACACCCCACTGGAGATTTCCCAGGGAGGATTGCTTGGGATGGCAAGTGTGGTGCTGGGCCTGGGGGCTCTGATTCGGTGACACAGGATGGCTTAGGCTGCCCAAACCCAGTAATGACAGTGGGAAAACTGAGGTTCCCTCTGGGGGCCACAGGGACCTTATTTCTTCTTGCTCACCCTCATTCTAATCCCACCCCCTTGACTGTCCAGACACAGTCCACCATGCCTGCAAGACATGGCTCATCTGTTATGCTGCAAGACACAGACTCCCCAGGACAAGTGGGGATACTGAGGAAAGTGGCTGAGCTTCTGCCAGCCTATGTGTCCCAGGCTATACCAATAACATGGCTTGGCTCTCTGTCCCCCCGCACAGTCAGGGCCTTGAGCGGGATGGGAGGGGGTCGTGGGTGGAGCACCCACAGCTTCTGCTATAGCAAGTTAACCAGCCCCAGCCTCCACAGCTTCATCTGTAAAATTGGGACATCAGAACAATCTTGCTTGTTTGTCTGTTTTTAAAATCATGCTGTTGTATTTTTTTACCTTTATTTTATTTATTTTTATGTGGTGCTTAGGATCGAACCCAGTGCCTCTTGCAAGCTAGGTAAGCAGCTCTACCACAGAGCCCCAGCCTCAGCTCCAGAACAGCCTTGTTTAAAAATAAGAAGTCAGTCATGGTGGCATGACCTTGTAGTCCCCGCTGTCCCTGCTGTACAGGAGGCTGTGACAATGAGAATCACTGGAGCCTAGGAGTTGGAAGCCAACCTGGTCGACATAAACAAGACCTCGCCTCAAACATAAGATAAAGCCAGGCACAGTGATGCCCACATGAAATCCCAGTGGCTTGGGAGGCTGAGGCAGGAGGATTGTGAGTTCAAAACCAGCCTCTGCAAAAGCGAGGCACTAAGGGTTGGGGTTGTGGCTCAGTTGGGAGAGCGCTTGCCTAGCATGTGTGAGGAACAGGGTTCCATCCTCATCACCATAAATAAATAAAGATGTCCACCTAAAACTAAAGAATAAAAATTAAAAAAAAACCCAAGTTGCTAAGCAACTCGGTGGGACCTCTTTAAATTAAATACAAAATAGGGCTGCAGATGTGGCTCAGTGGTCAAGTGCCCCTGAGTTCAATCCCTGGTAATCCCCAAAACAACATAAAATTAAAAAATTATTCAGAAGCTCTATGTCACAGGCTGATTGTAATTTGTTAAGAGAACAGTCATCAAGCCTGTGGCTCAGGGTCAGGCACCAGCATGTGCTGTGAGTTTATTTGATGGGTAGCCCCAGGCCCCAGGTTAGTGGTGGTGACACAGCAGTGAGTGTGACTGACATGGCCTTGGCCTTATTTCTGTGGAGATGAGACTCACGGGGGACCTTACTGTCAGCGATGACAAATGAGACAGGGTCACCGAAGAGCAAGAGAGAGTATGGGGGCATGGACACCCCGAAGGAGGCATCTGTTATGTCTCAGGTAGGTGCCATGTTGGAGACCCCTTCCCTACCTGCCCTGGGTCTCTCCCAACAAATGAACATGGCCAGTGTCTTTAAGTTAGGACTTGGTGATATTTATGTTTTGCATTGAGGAATCAAGTGGAAGGAAGAATATACATCTTGAAACACTACCAGTGTCCTCAATGCAGGGAAGCAGTCTCAGGTGGCCCATGGCCAAAGAAGGTAGGAGGGCAGGGCTTACTCCTGGAGAGCATGGTGGGCAGAGCCACCTGTGTTGGAACAATGTTTTCCTCTCTCCCCCACCATACACCAGGAAGAACTTGTCACAATATAAAACATTACCAGGATGGAACCCCACTTTTTTATTTTTATTTTTTGTACTTGGGTTTCAGCCCAGTGGTGCTTAACCACGAACCAACATCCTCAGCCCTTTTCAGATTTTCATTTTGAGACAGGGTCTCACTAAGTTGCTGAGGCTGGCTTTGAACTCACCATCCTCCTGCCTCAGCCTCCTGCACTGCTGGGTTTCAAGTGTGCACCACCACTCCTGGCCTGGAGCTGCAGTATTGTCACAGACACGGTCGGCACCTGTCATAGCCCCCGCACACACCATGGTGGACGTGCCCATCTCCTGGCATCAGGCGACTTCCAGGTTAGACAAGCATTCTACCACTGAGCAGCCTCCTCAGCCCCTAACCATCATTCACTCCAGGTTCCAGTGGCAATAAGTTACACAACCATCCCTCTACACATCTCTGGAACTTTCCATCATCCCAAACAGAAGTTCTGTCCTCATTAAATAACTCCATTCCCTTCTCCCCACAGCCTCCAGTAATATCTATTTTACTTTGTCTCCATAAATATTCCCACTTGAGATACCTAAGGCAAGTGGAATCTTGCCATGATTTTGTTTTCTGAGCCTGACTTATTTCACTTAGCATAACGTTTTCAAGGTGCTTCTATGTTAGAGCGTGTGTCAGAATTTTATTTTTTATGGCTAATACCCAGTTTGGTGTTAACCACATTTTTTTTTAATCTATTCACCCATTAGTAACCTTTTGGATTGGCTCACCTTCTAAACTCAGTCAGATCCTAAGCAATAATATCCATGAAAACCAAGGACTGGGGATGTAGCTCAGTGGCAGATTACTTACCTAGCAGGTATGAGGCCCTGGGTGGGAACTTTTTTTTTGTATTGGCAATTGAGCCTAAGGGTGCTTTACCACTTAATTACATCTCCAGCCTTTTTAATATTTTATCTTGATATGGGGTCTCACTAAATTGTTGAGGCTGACCTTGAACTTGCAATCTTCTTGCCTCATCCTCCTGAGTCACTAGCATTATAAGCATAGGCCACCATGCCCAGCTCTGGGTTTAATCTTTAGTGCTACAGAAAAGGAAAACCAAACTAGAGTTGAATGGTAAAATACGTTTTGGATACTCACTGAAATAAATATATAACTAACAAAGTAAAAATTAAAAGTGTTCTTGCAACCCCCTAGATTGATGCTGTCTGCCACTAGAGGTTCACATTGCACCTCTATGTGACAGTCTGCACACTGTATGCATGTACAGGACAAAAATCAAGACTCACAACTGAGTCTCCAGTCCTATCAAGTATCTACCTAGTGCCTTATAAATGCTCAAAATTATTTCCTGGCTGGTTTAGCTCTGAAGATTCAGAATCTCTCCTGGCCCAGGAAAATTCAGACCTGCATTGAATGTTGGCACAATCCAGGAATTAACAAGCTTATGCTGGGGCTGTAGGTTGTGCAAGGGGCACTTGGGTCTGTGCTGTATCATCCTGGGGATTTCTGGGCCACACCTTTTCCCCCACTCTGACCCCTTCAGCATGCTCCAGCCCAACTTCTGCTGCCTGCACCTGCCTTCCTTTGTCTGTGGCTTTATCTGGGAACTGGGGCCAAGTTTGCCACCATGCAGTGGACTGCCAGGGAATTAATGGCCCCTGGAAATAGCTCTTAACCAATGATTGACAGACCCTCCCCTCTCTGTTGATAATTTTGAAGTGGGACATGTCCTGCACTGGGTCCCACAGTTCCCAGCAGGATGGGCAGCAGGATCCATAATACATCTTTTACTGATGGCTCCTCTTCCCCTTAATTTCCCTCTCCCCTCAGGGACATCCTGGCTCCAGGTAAACAACATACACTGAGAACCTTAGCTCATTCTCTGCTTCTGGAGCAACCCACATGGAGACACTGGAGAACATGAGATTTCAGCTCATTTTTTGTACCTAAGAAATTTATTTTTTTTCCTTTTGGATTTCTTTCAATACAGCAATTTGGGGATGTGGGGAGGAAAGACCAGAAACTGTCTCTCTTTACAGCAATCTCTTTTCCACAGAGGTTACCCCTAACTTGAAGACATAAAGCATTGTAATTAACATATGAAATCCTTACTTCTGATATTATAAAATTTGTTACACTTATACAGTGCAGAACATATTGAAAAGGCAAATTAAAATGTTATGTGTTAATAAGCTTGGATTAAATTGGGCTTTGAGAACCCAGGGAAGGAAAGTTGGTTCCACGTGGATGCTGAATGGAGTTTTGAAGGAGCCTTCCCTCCCCTTGAAGTTGCCACCACTGAAGTTACTCAAGAACAGGCCGGATCTTAAGAGGAACCCCCGCCCCTCCAACTTGGATCCATAAGTGCGTTTCAGTGGAGTGTATGTTTAGAGGTTGGTTTCTCTACACTTCATTCCCCAGACAGGAGCATGGAAAGAGGAAGAAGAAATTGAGAAAGCTCTTGAAAGGTACAAGGAAAAAAATGAAAAAATAAAACAAACCCATTCCCAAAAGAGTAAGCACAAGGAACAGGGGCCACCTATGTGAGCCCCTCTCCCCACAAGCTCTAGGTGATCCGTTTCCTAGGGTTGGAGAATTTGCCTGAACATTCTTGGCCCAGGGTGAGGGTGGGTTGTCCTTTGTCTATGGGAGGATGGACAGTAGGCCCAACCTTCAGGTTCCGTATCCACCAATTGGACTGTGGAGAGAAAAGATTTTAAAAAATAGAAATGCAACAAGAAAACATGATTTAAACAAAATTGCACTATAACAGTGATTTCCATAGCATGTGTATTGAATTAGCACTGTAAGTCCTCTAGAGGTGGTTGAAAGTATACAGGAAGTAGGCACAGGTGACAACAAAATACTGTGCCATTTTGTTTAAGGGACTTGAGCACCCAGAGATTTTGGTATCCATGTGAAGACAGGGAGGGTGTCCAGGATACTGAGGATTGACATCACTGAGGAAAGTCCTCAGCCAGAAGAACTTAGAAGACTGAAAACTTGGAGCTACTCTCTCAGCAAGGCCACCATGGTGCAACTGGGGACTTTACAGTCCCCTCTCAGTCCATGGCTTTCCAAAGTTCTCCCTCTCCCAAACACTACTCTGTTCCCTAGTCTCTTTCTGCCTCTCTGATGGCTTCTCCTTTGCCCCCTCCACTGTGGTCTTCTCTCGGGCCCTTCCTCAGCCCTGTACTCTCTCTGCTCCATGAACTCTTCCCTAAGTGTCTTTTCCCACCTCTCCCTCTCCTGATCTTTCTCTTTTAACATTCAAACCTTTATACCCATTTTCCATGGGCCACCTTCACCCAAGACCCCTAAGCTCAACGTCCCCCAAGCAGAGACTACCCTCTTCCCCATGACAGTTCCCCATCTTGAATCTCATCTAACCTAACATCCAAACTGGAATCCAGGGATCCATTCATAACACGCTATTAGTGATGTTTCTCTGTTTAAAATGACCCTAGAAATTAAAAGTGGCATTAACACAATATGTTAAATCCTCTTCCACATAGGCTGTGGGTCAGAAATCAGAGTGGTTCAGCTGGGTGCTTCTGGATCAGTCTCTCATGAGGCTGCAGGACCGCAGTTGTCTGAGGGTTGCACTGGGGCTGAAGGATTTGCTGTGATGTGGCTCGCTCTCTGGGCTGTTGGCAGGAGGCCTCAGTTCCTCATTATGCTGTCTTCTCCATGGGGCTGCTTGAGTGTCATCATGACAGGGTCCCTGGCTTCCTCCAGAGCCAGTGATCCAAGATAGAGGGGAGCGGGAGGAAGAGGCATGACAACTTTTTGTAGTTATTTGTTTTGGGTGGTGCTGAGGATGGAACCCAGGGCCTTGCACATGCTAGGCAAGCTCTCTAACACTGAGCCCTATTCCCATCCCCAGAATGCTATTTTGTTAAGTTATGAAAGTTATAGGAGTTCATTGCAAAAAAATTAGAAAAGTAGAAATTATAGAAAAATGCCTCTAATCCTACCACCTGAATAAATGCAAAATACCAGGCTGCCATTATGGCTCAGTGGAGAGCACTCACCTAGCACGTGCGAGGTCCTGAGTTCGATCCTCAGCCCCATATAAAATTAAAAAATGAAATAAAGGTATTGAGTCCAACTAAAAATAAATAAATAAGTGCTATTTACAATTTGAAGTGTTTCCATCTAGACCTGTGTGTGTGTGTGTATGTATGTGTGTGTGTAAATAAAATGTTTATATATTATGTAATAATACAGAAATACGTAATGTAAATATACAAATAACATAAATATAGAACATAATATCAATGCATAAATAATGTATAGATACATAATATAAATGATATATATATATATATATATATATATATATATATATATATATATATACATATATATATATATACACACACATAGGTTTTAAAATGTTAAATGTATTGTAGTATTTAGATTTTTTTAATTGTATATATATTATAAGAATGTTCTTCCAGCCAGGCACAGTGGCACATTATCCTCCATTTTAAAAATGAGGAGACTGAGGTTTGGAGAAGTGAAGCAAATTGCCCAAGGTCATTTTGCTGGTGAACTTGAACCCAGGTGAGTGCCTCCAGAGCCAACTAACTTAACTGCCACCTGTGCCTTCTAACTGGGGCATGGTGACTTTTTTTTCACTCTCTATCTTTTTTTTTCCAGTGCTGGGAGGCATGGTGCCTTTTGCTGTGGTACACAGAATAATGACCCCCCAGAGACATCTATGTCCTAATTCCTGGAGTCTGTAAATACGTTATATAAGGTGGCAAGGGGGAATTAAGTTTGCAGATAAAATCAAGGCTGCTCTAAGATGGCCTCAAGACAAAAAAGATGCCCTTGGTTTCTTACACTGGGGGCCAGGGCAGGGTAATCACAAGGGTCCTTTGAAGTAGCAGAAGCAGGCAGAAGACGAGAGGAGGGAAGAGATCTGCAGATGCTGTCTTTGAAAATAGAGGAAGGGGCCACAAGGCAAGGAATGCAAGAGGTCTTTAGGACTTGGAAATGGCCAGGAATGCTCCAGAAAGAATGGAGCCCTGCCAATACTGGAGGGCAGGGGAGGAGCTTGGGGCCCACTCTGACTTCTGGCCTTCAGGACTGTAAGATAAGTTTGTGTTGCTTTAAATCCCTCATTTGTGCAAATTTGTTACAGCAGCAACAGTAAACTAATGCAATGACTTTGACCATTTGTTCTAGAAAGTATGAGCCCTTGGACGAGAGCTAGGGGCTACTGTGGTGTCCAGGGAGAGTTGGGGGAAACTGAGCCTATCAGAGGGTGTGGGTCTCTGGGCAGAGTGGTCACACCCCTATTCCCTGCCATAGGCTCAGTCCCAAATTCTGGGTAAAATATTCCCAAGTAGCGAGCATGGCTCGACGGTGGGAGACCTTGAAGCTCAGACCTGTCTAGGCTGAACAAATAATTTCCTGGTTCTTTGAAGTCCTGGGGTAAACACAAGAGATAGGCTTTCTCCACCAACTGAGCCCAACAGATCCAGGCCCCAGCTGCAGAAGTTGCTGGGAATGTGGGCATGCTGGCCCAATGTCAGCCTTGCCATGGATGCTCAGAAAACAGAGATGATCAAAGCCCTTGGAGAAGGAGGGCTCGTGGGAGTCCGTAGGAGCTGACAGCAAGTGAGAGTAACTTAGTGCTTATATAACAGAACAAGCAAACTGTTTTTTCCTTCCTGCACTCTCAACGGCCAGCACAGAGGACTTCTGTGGCCAGGTGTGGGGGTTGCTTTCCTGCACCACACATTTCTCCAATGGACATCTGCTGGGTGACCTGCCATTCAGCTCAATTCTGACACCATTGAGAGGTAAGTTAGATTTCACAGGTGAAGGACTCAGCCCCACAAGCCTGCCCCAACCCTAGTCCAGATGCCCCTTGTAAGTCACAGGTTGTCACCTATATGTCACACCAACTGGCTATAATAAATTGGGGTTCACACGGTGCCTACCTCAGGTTTGATAACTAAACAAGAAGGCTCACAGAATTCAGGGGAACTTGCCTCCTGGTTCATTAAAGGATATGATAAAAGACATCAATGAACAGCAAGAAAGAAAAAATGCGAGAGAAGAAAGAACAAAAGTGTAGTCCTGGGGCTGGGGCTGGGGCTCGGTGGTAGAGCTCTGAACCAGTCTTCAGGGGCAGGAGCTGCTGTTCCCATGGAGTTGGGATGCATCACCCTCTTGGCACGTGAATGTATTCACCAATCTGGAAATACAGTGAGTCCCCAAAGTTCAGAATGTTTAGGAGTGTTTTATACTGGAGGTATGACCGACTGGCTTATTGAGCAGAGTTGGGATTTGAACACTGGGCAATCGCTCCATCACTGAGCTACACCCCAGCCCTAGGCCTGCTTTATTTTCAACCTAATCTCCAGCCCCTCTCCCCTCCCTAGAGGATGAGGACTGACATGGAAGGATCCAAACTTCTAATTATGGCTTGATCATGTTGGATAGCAGTCCCCATCCAGAAAACTACCAAGAAAGTCACCTCATTAAAGCAAAGGACACCACTATCACCTAGGAAATTGCAAGCATTTAGGAACTCTGTGCCAGGAACTGGGAATGAAGACCAAAATGTGTGTGTGTGTGTGTGTGTGTGTGTGTGTGTGTGTGTGTTATAGTACTGGGGATTGAATTCAGGGGTGCTCTATCACTGAGCTATACCCCCAGTACTTTTTAATTTATTTTTTTATTTCATTTTTTTAAGAGAGAGAGAGAGAGACAGAGAGAGAGAGAGAAAATTTTAATATTTATTTTTTTTTCAGTTTTCAGTGGACACAACATCTTTGTTTGTATGTGGTGCTGAGGATCGAACCCGGGCCGCACGCATGCCAGGCAAGCGCACTACCTCTTGAGCCACATCCCCAGCCCGGTACTTTTTTATTTTGAGACAGGATCTTGCTAAGTTACTGAAGCTGGCCTTGAACTTGGGATCCTCCTGACTCAGCCTCCTGAGGCACTAGGATTACAGACATGCACCACCATGCATGGATCCAAAATATTTTCTTTATTTATAAATCACAATGTCAGCTGGGAGAGGTGGCGCTTGTCTATAATCCCAGAAACTTAGGGAGACTGAAGTAGGAGGATCCCAAGTTGGAGGCCAGTCTTGGTAACTTAGCAAGACCCTGCCTCATAAAAATAAAATACAAAGAGCCACAAATGTAACTCAGTGACAGAGCACCCCTGGGCTCAACTCAAAGTACTCCACAAATTAATCAATCAATCAGTCAACCACAATATCATAGTCAGTGGACTTCAAACACAAATCCCTGACTGCAAGGTGATGTACAACTCAGAAGACATGGGTATTACTATAAGTCCATTCAATCATTAATAATTAGTTCATTCCACCCTTCAGACATATGGAAATGTTTCCCAGAACTAGGTCACCAGGTTTGCAGGCTTCCATTTGATCTTGTCAGGTTCCAAAAACAGAAGTGGTCTTGTCAAATGGCTTTGTCTTTTTAGGAATCTGCTCTGATTGACCTAAGAGAGACTGTCCTCTCTTGCTCTGAGCCTCTTCAGGTATCCGTGTTCCTTGAATTTCCCTCCTTCCAACCATTTCTTGTCCCTCAGTGATTATTTCTCCTTCTGTCCATTTATGCCCAAACTTTTCTACCTTTGGAAGGACACGAGGTTGGACACCATCCTGGTCTGGACTTCAGGCAATAATACCACCTTAGCGAGTGTCTGCCCATCAGCTGGCCCCTGTTCTGGGGTAAGGTTACACAGAAGCACAACTAGCCTGGGGCTGTTGTTACCCCAGGCCATGCAGACGCGCTTATTGCTGTTTTTTCTTTTAATTTTTTTAAACATCTGTTCTTTTTAGATATACTCTGGTGCACTCACTCTTAATCCCTCTTTTGCCAAAGAAACGACCCACCCTCCAGGCCCTTAGGAACTCTGACCAAGTCCCCAGTGGAGAGGGAAGAAAGAACAAAGTGTAGTCCTGGTGCTGGGGCTGGGGCTCGGTGGTAGAGTGCTTGCCTGGCACCCCCGAGGCCCTGGTTTCCATCCCCAGTGCCCACAAATGTGCACTAGCCTCCTCCTGCCCTGGTCTGCATGCTCCTAGCAGAGCAAAATGGTATGTTGAGAAGGTCCCGCTGGCTGTTTGGTGGCTGATCCACAGGAGAAGACTGGAGACCATCCAGGAGGAGAGAGCAGGGGCAGCCAGCCCTATGGAGGTGGGGGCTAGTTCGAAGGAATGAGATATCTTTGGGAGAAAAAGGGACATGTGACCCCAGGATGAGCCCAGACCTGGCTATGCTGGCTTCAGGACTTGCCTTCCAGAAGAAGTCTCCAGAGCCAGCACTGTGGCTGGTTGGACACTATGGCGGTGTGTCAGCCACCACTCCCAGGCTGGCCAAACCCAGATTGGGTGTGAGATGGGAACAAAACAAGGCTGAAGAGCCCAGTGTTCCTGAGGGGGTTGGAAAAAACTTTTTATCGTCATTGTTTCCTTCTGGGGGCAGAGTTTTTCTTTTGTTGATTCTGGGGAAGGATCCAAGGACCTCACACCTGCTCGTCCAGATCTCTACCACTAAGCCGCCCTCTCCCCCATGAAGGCTTAAGAAAGCACTTCCTGAGGAAGAATAGGAGCTGGAGGAGGCTTCCTGGACCATGAGACATGCTCTTGGTCCACCTGTGTGGGAGAAAGCATGACTAGCAGGGTGGAGCCCAGGTACCCTGTCCGACCCTGGGGACAGGCAAGGACTGGGGAAACCATCCCCAAAGTGCTGGGCATGAATTTCCATCCCAGGCCCAGATTTGTGAAGGCCTCTACCCGACAGGCTTCTTCCTCATGGATGTGGCCCTGATATGGTGTCCAGCCTTCCTTGGCTCAGGCCTGAAGGACCAAGGGGGCATCTGGGCAGCTGCTGTCTGTCCCCCACGCTGTTCCCTCTCTGTCCCTGCCATGGTAACAGGAAACCACATTTCTCACCACTATGGACCAAATGGTGCCCATTCTGAATTTCATTTTTTGGAGTCCTAACCTCCAGTACCTCAGCATGTGACTGTATTTGGTGACAGAGTCTTTAAAGTTGAGTAAAAAAGAGGCCAACACAGCTCAAAGAGTGGACATTTTGGGAGTGTACAAGAGGACAGCTGCATCCAACTTCCCCCTGGGCTTCTACACACCCTCTAATTCTCCTGGGACTAGCTGTGCTTCCTCTGCTACAGGTACACAAAGCAAGAGCCACTCCACCCACTCTATTGAGTTGATGTTCCTTGGACATTTCTGCCTCTACTACTGTGTCCTGGTGACTACTGAGCATGTGTCTCTCCATACATTCTAGGGGATAGCCAACCCCACTCCCAGAGCTGAATCACTGCAGGGCTGAATACCTCCCTTTTTTTCTTTTTTATCTTGGTACTAGGGATTAAACTCAGGGGCACTCAGCCTTATTTTGTATTTTGTTTAGAGACAAGTCCTCACTGAGTTGTTTAGGTCCTCACTAAGTTTCTCAGGCTGGCTTTGAACTCACAATCCTCCTGCCTCAGCCTCCCAAGCCACTGAGATTACAGGTGTGCCCACTCTTCCCCTCCCTTTCCACTTACCCACCCCCACTCAGGGCAGAACTAATCACTCCAAAGTCTACTTCCTCCTTCTTTCCACACCTGTCTTGGATCACTCCTGATCCCCTGCACAGTTTTAAACTCACAGGGAACTTTGGGTTCTAGCTGTCCTGTTAGATTCCAAGGTCCAGAAATTATATTAATTACAAAGCAAGTTTATTTCTGGGAAAAACCATAACAAAACAAAAGTCATGAGGAATGGCCATACTTCGATAGGACACATATCTTCATAAAGAGAGGACACAGACACAAACAGAAAGAAGACCAGGTGAAGACACAGGGAGGAGACAGGAAAGGAGGGAGGATGCAGCAGAAACCAACTCTGCCAACACTTGATTTCAGACTTTTGATTGTTTAAGTCATCCAATTAGAAGGAAAGAAACAGAAAAAAAATCAGTGATCCTTGTTACATAAGCTCTAGCAAACTAATACAGCCACCATCACCACAATAACAACAGCAAACACATAACTTTGACCTCCATGTGACAAGCTGATCCTCACTAACTCTGGTAGGTGGGAGTTAGGGACATTGTTGGGATCATCTGCCACCTATCAGCTATGTGATCTGGTTAAATTACTTTGCTTCTCTGGGCCTTGATTTCTGATTCTATCCCCTGGGACTAAAATAGCACCTACACACCAGTGTGGTATTATAGAATGATATAAAGCATTTAAAGGGTTTACAGCAATTTCTAGAACTTAATGTTGGCTTTTATTATTGATTTATTTGAAATGAGATCTGGGCCCAAACTCTTAGGGTCAAGGAATCCTCCTCTTTCAGCCTCCAAAGTAGCTGGGACTACTAGAGAGACAATTGGCTTTAATATTGGCTGTTGTTATTCATCGTATTTTATAGATGTGAAAATAAAGGATCTGAGAGGCTAAATAACTTTCCCAGGGTCACACAGCAAGTGGCAGGGTCAGGATTTGAACTCACACAAGTTGGACTCCAAACTCAAAGATGCTGCCTCCCTTCCCACCCCTCAGCTGCCCAGATGCAAAGGCCACCTTGGTGACTCTTTTTTAATTAACTAATTTATTATTAGTTCTAATCAGTTACACATGACAGCAGAAAGCTTTTTGATTCCTTGTTCACAAATGGAGTAGAATTTTTCACTCTTTGGTTGTACATGATGTAGAGTTGCACCATTCTTCAATCATACATGTACCTAGGGTAATGATGTCCGTCTCATTCCACCCTTAGTGTCAGCCTCCCCTGTCCCTGGAAGCCCCTCCTCAGTCCAGCCCAACTGTGAACACTGGACTCTGGACATTGGCATGGGACAGAGCACTGGTTGCATGGCCTCAGGTGATCCTCCTCAGTTCATTTCCTCTTCCAGATCTCACTGCTGCCCCAGGCTCTGGGCAAGGCCAGGATGTGGCTTACCCCAGGACACACAGCTGATGAGGCAGAGTAGGGAGGGTCCCTGCCCTTCCTGCAGACCCAGGTCCATCCTCTGGCTCACCCCAACAGGCAGCCTCAGAAGGGAGATGGGACCATGCCTGGGGTCCTGGGCAGGGACCAGAGCCTCTTGATCCTGGGTGGTCTGGTCCCCTGGGCAGAGATTCTCCTTCAGCTGCTGCCCTGATAGTGGCCAGGTGTATCTGCAAACTGCTCCATGAGCTCAGAGGCCTGTGAACTGAGGACGTATGATAAGAAGGACCCTCAGGGATGTCTTGGGAGATCTGTGGCCTTTGCTGGACAGACTTCATCCTGAAACGCACAAGGTGTCCTTGATATACCTCTTCTCTGCCTCGAAAGTGACCATTCAGCCCACACTTCCGGCATCTTCTGCAGCCCTTGTCCTAGGGCCAGGTTGTTTATGGTCGAAGTGAGAAAATCTAGCCAATGTGGTCGGCTTGGAAGACAACCGTCAGACCCCCACCTACTAAGACCTGATAGGGGGTGTATGTCTCCTCAAATCACAGGCTAAATCAGTAACAGCACAGGACCGATCCTCCTGTGGGTGCCTCGTGCCTCATGGCCCTGTTGGCCTTGAACATCTGAGCTTCTGGCATGGGGGTTGGCACCTGGAATTGAACCCAGGGGTGCTTAAACCACATCCCCATCCCTTTTTAAAATATTTTATTTAGAGACAGGGTCTGACTGAGTTGCTTAAGGCCTCATTAAGTTGCTGAGGTTGGCTTTGAACTCACATCCTCCTGCCTCAGCCACCCAAGTCACTGGGATTACAGGCATGGGCCAGCTGGTTTGCTGGTTTTTTAAGGAGCTGGAGACCAAGAGAAGGTTCCCAGCCCCCAATATGACTTGTGGAAACAGCTGGGAGTGTGTCTCGGTAGCTGGCAGTGACTTGATCCCAGCTTACCACTTGGGCACAGGTCGCTGTAATCTGGCCTGTGCTCTGTGTGGGGGGGGGGGCGAGGGGGGATAGGGGTGTCTCTGGATCTCCACACCTATCTGGTCACCCTGTCCTACTGTGTCTTGTTTGTCAAGTTCCAGAGGGACACAATAACTTTATTTAATTTATTTATATCTATGCCTAACACAGTGCCTCGCACATGCTAGCCAGAGCTCTACCACTGAGCCGCCACCCAGCCCCCAGCACTGCATCTATCTGGCAGCTCTGATAGTCCTGGTTCTGGCTCTGCTTCTACTCTGCAGCCTGCAGAGTCCTCTGGCCTTAGTTGGTCCTTAACCCCTAAAACCCTTGTCAGCATTTTCCCATCTCTCCTATGATGAATCAAAGCTTAATGGCCTCATGGCCTGTCCAATCTGGCCCCCACCTCCTGCCCATGCCATGCTGACCCTCGCCCTTCCAATCTTGCCCTTGCTTCCTGGAGTACCCACCTGGGAAGCCCTCTGCCCCCCATGCCAGATGCTACCTCCACCCCAGTTCAATTCCCAAGGTCTCTCCCAGGGCTCACCTTCACCTAAGTCTGTTCTAACCTCAGTTGGCCATTCTGCAGTGTGGGGAGGAAGGTACCCCAGCCCCCTCTTTCATTCCAAGGTGCTGAGAATGTGAATCAGTCCATCCGCCTTCACTTGGGGATCTGATTCCTAGAGATCTGCCTGGCTCCCACCTCAAGATAGCTCCTTCTCCGCTGGATTTCTCTCTTCCCCTGACAACGCCCCAGCTATCCTAACATGCCCACCTGTGAGTACTGGGCTGTTGAAAGCATCTATGGAGGCTCACTCACTTGCTGGAGCCTCCTGGGTCTCCCGCAAGACTGTGGAGCAGGAAAGAGCACAGGACTGTAGAAGCCAAGGGGTTGGCTTCGGATAGGTCTTGTCACTGGAGGGAGTCCGATGAGGTCCCAGAGAGGAGGACCTCAATTCGGGACAATGGGGTCCTTAATTTATTTGACAGTAAAGAATTCTAGCCTGTGTCAGACATTGAGGTACACAGATTTATTTAGGAAATCAAGGAGAACACATTCAAGAGAGAATTTGAACCAGGTGTCATGGTGCCCACCCATAATCCCAGCAACTAGGGAGGCTCAGGCAGGAGGATCACGAGTTCAAGGCCAGCCTCAGCAATTTAGCAAGAACCTGTCTCAAAATAAAAAATAAAAATAGGGGCTGGGGATGTAGTGAGTGGTTCAGTGCTCCTTGGGTTTAATCCCTGGTACAAAAAAGGGGGTGGGGTGGGCAGGAATACAGGCTATCTCAAGAGTGAGAGCACTTCAGTGGTTTGGGCTCTTCTTTTAAAGGAAACTTGGTGAGTGTGGGCCTGGGCAGGGATGTGGAGATGACATCAGTCTGGTGATCACAGATGGCTTATGGAGGTCTGGGAGTTCCAGGGATCCTTAGATTGACATCTTCTCCATTATCTGATCAATAGATAAGATTGGGAAAGTACCCTATATTATAGGTTTATTATCTCCCTTTCTCAACCAATTTAAAAGATGCATGTATTAGTGGGCTAATTAACAGTGCACAGGGCAGTTTTCTTAAGTGGTGAGTTTCCTGTGACTTGAAGATTGTGGGTGATAATTTGGGAGTGCCAGGTCTGGGAGAAAAACTGGCTTGGGGAGTAAAAGTATGAGGAACTTTACAACAGTGCTTTCAGATGAAAGGAAAAAGTGGTGTTTTTTCCCCTTTCTTTTGTCTCACTTTTACTTGTCTTTTTTATATCTCTTCTATCCTACCTCAAGCTGACATGCCAAGGTACCACTCATGCCTGCCTGAAAAGCTCCATCTTAAAATGATTCCTTGCAGTTGTCTGGGGTCAGGTCAGAAAGCTAGGAGTCCTGGTTTCCCCCAAGCACCAGTTCTGTCCCTCAACCTGAACTGTGGGTGTCTGAACAAAACCTTGCCCTTCTCTGCTGTTGGTCATTTTATCCATGCAATGAAAGGAAACGAGTCAGGAATTGGTTTTTGTCTGATTCTCTGTTGAAAAAGTTAGAAATTCAGATTTTGGTATAAAATTTAGATTTTTAGTTGCTAGTAATGAATTCAAAATTGTACACAATACCTCTGGAGATCAATGGAGACACTCCAGGGAGCAGACTGGGCCCAGAGACCCCGGCTTGCTAACTTGAAACTGGAAAGTCTCTGTCTGACATTTAGTGCTGTGGTTTACATCAGTACAACTTGTTGGAAATTCCTGGGTATTTGACTCTCTAGTACTCCCAAAGTTCTGATTTAATGGCTAGAAGCAGGACAGGAACATGAGGTACCAGATGCAGGGCTGAATCCTGACTGCGCTGTGGACCTGAGAAGTATGTTTCATTATATCACTGAGCCTTGTCTTCCCAATGTGACCAGAAGTCTGTGGGCAATGTGGGAAGGACTCTCAGGTAAAGCTTTGGCACAGAAAAGGTGTTCAGAGAATGAAGGGGGAAAGCTATCGGCAGCTACTTTTGACTTAGTAACTTGAATCTGGCCTTGGAAAACAAGCCCATTTGCTTTCAGGACTGAGACAGTATAATGTTCCACAGGGATGAGGGTGGGGAGACATGAATCTGGGTTCCATTTCTACCTCTGGTCAGCTGTGAAGTTGGCAGTTTGACAGTTTGATGTTCTCTGTTCTGGGCCTCAGTATCACCTACTTCTTTAACAATGCTTTGGCTAGGGCTGTCTGTTCAATGTGAATGCCAAAATTTCATTGCAGACTTATTTGTGGGGGCTGGGAGGGGTGGGGGTTGACTGACTCAACCAATTCAAAGCTTCTATCTGGAGGCTAAGGCAGAAGGATCACAAGTTCAAAACCAGCCTCATAACTTAAAAATTTATTTTTAAAAAAAGAGCTGGAGATTTGGCTCAGTGGTGAAGCGCTCTTGGAATCAATACCTTGTATCAAAAGCAAAATAATAATAATAATAATAATAATAATAATAATAATAAATAAACAAACAAAAAACAAAACAAGAAAAGGGCTGTGGATGTACCTCTGTGGTAGAGGATTTGCCAGGCAAGCAAGAGGCTCTGGGTTCACCCCTCCCACCAAAACAAAGACATAAATAAATAAAAGCAAAAATTACACATGTCCAAGCCTGTAGTGGGCAAGCCTGTAATCCCAGTGACTCAGGAGGCTGAGGCAGGGGGATCAAGGGCAGCCTCGGCACTTTAAGATCTGCCTCAAAACAAAAAGGACTGGGTGTATTTCAGTGGTAAAGTGCCTTTGGGTTCAATTCTGAGTGCTGCAAAAAGAAACAAACAAAAAAATATATTGGCCAGTGACGGGTTCTTGTGCCCCAGCTTTCGAGCCCTTGAAGGACCAACAGAACCTTCCCAGTATGACCTCAGACCTCCAGAGGAAAGGAACCCAGGGGTCTGTGGAGCCACCGCCCCGCACAGTGGCAGGGGGCATCCGACCCATCATGTTAACGATTGTCCTCCGGGCCCTCAGAGGAGCCTCCTGGGAGAGTCTCCTGGCTCTTTGGCTCTTCGCTCTGGGAACCCACCTGGGCCGCAGTTCCCACCTCCTGCCTGCCAGGTTGCACCCTGACCTCTCCCCTCCACCACCTGGTCCCTTCCCACACTCAGCCCTCTCCCGCCCCCTATGGGGTGCCCCAGTCCCAGGTGTCCCCCTTGGCTCCCAGGCTCCAAGACAATCCTCCCCCACTCTGTCCCCAGGGTGGCTCCTCAGTGGGGGGCCAGGAACTCGCCCCCCCCCCGCCCCCAGCTCTGGGGCTCCCCGCCCTGCCTCCTCACCCACCCTGCCTCCCCACCCAGAGGCGGGGCTTCCTTCCCCTCCGCCCCCCCCTCTGGAATTCCTGCTGGAACCTACATCGCCCTCCCGCTCCAGACTGGGCTGGGTGTGCAAGCGAGTGTGCACTCCACTGAACACGGGGTTGCGGGGAGTCGCGGCTGCGCTGGGTCCCTCTCAGCGGTGCATGAAGGTGCACACATGCATATTTGTGCATCCCACTTTGTGCCTATGCAGGTGTGTAATTGTTTGTGCACACACACTCAGTGACGCTTGGGGAAACTTTTCTGGAAATCCTGGGCTGGCAGTTTAAATATAAAGAGGCTTTGTTTAATGCCAGAAGCATTTTCCCCAAGTTCCCAGAGTGGGAACCTTCACCTGCTTGCCCCTCCCTTAGAGACCAGGAGGCCAAGGCTTGCTGGGGGTGGGGGGCAGAGTGAGTGGGGAGAGATGACTGGTTAAGAGATTTTATTTTCCAAGGTTCTTCCCCATCGCCCCCAGACTTCAAACCTCCCCGGGTCTCTGTCCCTCCAGGCGCTGTTTAACTTTGAATCTTTCCTCTTCGAATATCTGGGAGTGTTAAAATGATGCCAACATCATTCTGGCAGTGGAATTCAAGTTAAAAGCGGCCAGAATCTGGAATGCTGAAAAGCTAGGGGATGCGGTAGGGGAGGGTGATTGGGGCAAAGCAAGGAAATTGAGAGCAAGGGGAGTAGGGTGACCATAGGAGCAGCTGTCCTCACCGTTAACTGCTTTTCACTGAGGGCGATGACACCTGTCTGATGAGGTTGTTTGGAGTTTCTTTCCTGTACTATAGATCTGATGCCTAGGACTGTCTGCTCAACAAAGGTGCTAACAAATTGATCACTTCATTGGGTTTTTATGAGCAGGATAGGAATAAGGTATAAAAGCATGCACATTGGGGTTCTGGGTCGGTGTCCTGGCCACACAGTTTTCTGGTAGTATCATTCCATGCAAATTTCTGCATTCCTCTTTCCTTGTCAGTAAAGTAGAGCCAATAATGGTTACATCTCTCCCAGAGTTATTCTAAGGATTAAATGAGTTAATTTACATAAGCACTAGAACAATACCTGGCACATATTAGTGTTGTGTATGTTTCCCTTTTATTATTGGCATCACCTGTAATTATTTGCCCCTCCCTCACACTAAGAATGTTTTATATATTTGCACATTTTTAAATGTTTGGGCAAGGAGAGAACACTTTTATTTTAGGATGCATGAAATGGAATTCAAGGGTCAGTGTCCATAAATAAAGTTTTATTGGCACACAGCCGCACCCATTTGTGGATGGTTTCCTACTGGGAAGGCAGTTAAATCCTTTTGATGGAGACCTTATGGCCCCCAAAGCCAAACATATTTACTATCTGGTTGTTAGAGGAAAAGTTTGCCGAGCCCTGCTGGACAATATCGCCTCCATGAGTGCAGGGAGCTTTGCCTGTGTGATCATTAGCATATCCCCCTGCACCTGGAACAGTGCCTGGAACATAATGCATACCCAGTAAGTATTTGTTGCATGAATGAGTTTGGCCCTAGGCAGTGGTGGAGCTGTGGCTCTCACATGCCTGAGCTTGGCATGGGAGACCATAGTGATTCCAGCAGGTGCTCTTTTGGAGATCCAGAAGAGGGAATCTGTCTCCTACCTGTATGGGCCACCATCTGCTGCAGTCCGGCTGGCTGGGCAAACTAACTGGGGGGTGACGAGGAACTTGTGTAGATTGATACAGCAGGAGTGGGAGCAGTTTATTGTAGGACAGGAGGGGTATATATACATTACACACAGCTTATCTTAATTAACATAAACTAGATACAGCAGTCAACCAATAAGGAATCTCCACACTTAATGGCTCGCTGGTGTTACTTCACAAACCATTCCCTCTGGCTAAATGCCAGGCGCCATCCTGACTTGTTTATAGACCCTAACATTTCCCCTTTTTGTTTAATTTAAATAACGACCATAGTGGTTTTTACACAAACACCATAAATAATCTGCTACAAGCAGAAGGGGAGGATACAAAATGCCACAATACCAAGCCAATTGATGGCTCCATGCAAGAAGCCCTTGGAAAAATTATACCAGCAATGACACTGTTAGCAAAGATACCGAGTTACAATTTGTTGTAGATTACAGTTTGTTGTCTCAGTCCAGGTAAAGCAGTGTCTCAATAGATTAACTCACAGTCCAGGTAAATCACAGTCCAGGTAAGTTATGCAGGCAGCTAGCTTAAATCACAGTCCAGGTAAGTTCTGCAGGCAGCTAGCTTGATCTGAAGTCTTGTCTGGTTCTCAGCAACACTGGAAATTCTTCCACCCTCATCCTCACTGGCACTGGGATGAAGGCAGGAACTCTGGCAATGATGTTAAAGAAAATCCTGTAGTATTCCAGTAGGCACTAACAACTTTCTGAACAATTTAGTACATTATCTTAAGGTTTTTTTTTTTTTTTACATTTGAAATAAGCCTTAATGGTGCTAATTATTCATCAGCCTCCAAGTGTGGGTTAACCATTGTAGTTACTGGCCTTGGAAATGATCAAACTTCAGGGACAGGGGCCATCTTCCACCTGCATCATCATGGGCAGCCCCAGATGGCCCCAGGGAGAGTCCGGGGAGTGTTCCTGACTCAAATTGCCACTGGGCACAGGGAGCAAGAGCCTGCAAGACTGTGCCTCCGGGTTTGGATTTGGGCTCTCACAGTGGCTCCCCGGGTGGGGGGTGGGGAAGAGCTGGCTGCCACCGCTTGAAAAGTCCTTGCTGCACCATGACCAGCTCGAGCACGTGGCAGCCGCCACGCTGATTCACGCACCCTCCGGTAACGGTAACGAAAAGTAATAGCCTTTTGCTGCAACTTTTTTCCTGATAATCCTTCCTCCTCTGAACTTTCTTCTTTCTGACTAGAGTTCCTGGGCTTCCATCAACACATGCCCTAACTATTCTTGGTTCCACTGAGGTGCCTCTTTCCCTTATCAATTTAATTAACACCCCTTCCATATTTTCATCACAAAGACAATACAATACACTGAGACAAAACAAGACACAAACATACTGCATCAATCCTCTCCATTTTTTCAAAATGGCCATTTTCCTCTCGGCCTATCTAGGGATGAGCAGATTTGCTCCCGTCCTATCTATGGACGGGCAGCTTTTTTTCTCGTCACTTACCCCCGAGTGTCCCAGGGCTCCCTGTATGGGCCACCATCTGCTGCAGTCCGGCTGGCTGGGCAAACTAACTGGGGGGTGACGAGGAACTTGTGTAGATTGATACAGCAGGAGTGGGAGCCGTTTCTTGTAGGACAGTAGTGGTATATATACATTACACACAGCTTATCTTAATTAACATAAACTAGATACAGCAGTCAACCAATAAGGAATCTCCACACTTAATGGCTCACTGGTGTTACTTCACAAACCACTCCCTCTGGCAAAATGCCAGGCACCATCCTGACTTGTTTACAGACCCTAACATACCCCTACCTTCTCAGAGGTGACCAAGGAATCAGACCGCTGCAGGTAAGCAACAGCTGCCCACTTTAGCCTTGCTTTAGGTTAGGCACTTACCTGGCTCAGGTAGGTGCCTTTCTATAAGCCCAAATGCATGAGTCAGCTGGTCACCAGCAGTAGGTGTGTGTTCTCATGCCTTCACTTCCACTGTGGCAGTATGGGAGCAGGAAGGAGTTGGGAAATGACTTCCCTGACCTTCCTAGGTGGGACGCTCTCTGAAGAGGAGGTTTGGGGGACAGCCCTTCCTTTCCTTGTGCCCAAGGATCCCTGAAACCATTAGCCATGATGAGATTCCTCTGGGCCCTGTCAAGAGGCTTTACAAGGATCCTAGTGAAAGGTTCTTGTGAACATGGCTAGGGGAAAAACAGTTACTCCCCACATGAGAACAAGCTGGTGTGCAGCTCAGTGGTAGAGTGACCCTGAGTTCAATCCCCAGTATTGCAAAACAAAACCCTCTCCTCAAACCCCAAATAAACATGAGATCAAGCAGGCAATGCAGACAATGCCTGACATTTAGGAAGTGGTAGGTGCCCCAGGTTGGCTGGCCCACTCACGCTGGTTGCTGGTCAATATAGAGGTTTGGAGAAGGAGGTAGCTCTTTCTCACTGACCTTGAGACTGCCAGGACAGCCAGACCTGCTGGCAGACATAGTGTCATTGTGTGAACTCTGAATGAAGTCACCATTAGGGAGTGAGGGGTGGCAAGCTGAGTGATGGAGAGACAGCTTGTGTCCCTCATCATATTACTTGAAACCCTGAATCCTCCAGAGTCTGAACCTGAAACTACAATTCTTTTTGCTCAAGCCAGATTTTGAAAAATCATTTACAATAGAAAAATTCCGATTTGTGGTCACTGTCATCCCTGTGTGTCCACTCCGAGGCTCCTGAGCCCAGGAGGCACAATGCACTGATTAAGGTGGGCTTTCTACTGGGGCAGAAGGCCATTCAGAATGTTCAGAGATGGAAGTCTGGACTGGGGTGCAGCTCAGTGATAGAGCACTTGCTTAGCAAGGGATGGAGTTGGGAGAGTGAGCCACAAACCTGCCTGACATGTCTAGTGTCTGTTGTTCCTGATGACACCTCTGAGCATCCCTTTCTCAATTCTCAGATGTCCTGAAGGGGGCCAACAGAACCCCAGCACCCCTGAGCATCAGACAGAGCCGCAGATCAGCAGGGCCTGCAGCCTTCTATCCTGGAGGCTCAATATAGCCTCCTGGCCCCTTCACTCTTGCCGGTAGCTTTGACCTCCTTCCTACTAAGGTGCCCCTTCCTTCTGGCAACCACTATTCCAAGGAAAGCAGTGCATAAAAGGAAGGCAGAGCCAGGCACAGATCTGTAATCTCAGGGGCTGAGGATGGAGGAATGCAAGTTCAAGGCCAGGCTTAGAAATTTAGTGAGGCCCTAAGTAACTTAGTGAGAGCTTGTCTTAAAATAAAATAAATAAATCAATAAAAAGGGCTGGGGATTTAGCTCAGTGGTTAAGTACTCCTGGGTTTAATCCCCAGTATTAAAAAACAAAACCCAAAACAACACCCCCCCAAGACAAAAACAAACAAACAAAAACAGGGAGACAGGACTGGGTAAGATAAACAAAGAACCGAGTCTCTATCCTAGGGCAAGTGACTTCTTGAGCCTCAGCTTCACTCCTGTAAAATGGGACCCTCTTAGCCTCCCTGCCTGTTCACCATATGACATTTCTTTCGAGGAGTCAGAACTTCTCTCCTGAGGTGCAAATACCTAAATACTGGGGGCTTTTCCTGACATGCTGGATACGAGGGCAGGCCTGTAACCCTATAGGAACTTTCTTAATTAGGAGGGGCTTAGGTCTAGTTGGAGGGGGGTAGAAGTTACCTAGGAAATTTGACTTGAAGCTCTGTCTCTGCAAGATTGAGACAACATTGGTTCCACAACAAAGAAAGTCCCCCCCAAAAAATGTAAAATTTTTTCTTCTATTGGGAGCATATGAAAATCTGTGTACTATTTTCTGCATGTTAAAAATCTTTCAACTAGCTGGACACATGGCACATACATGTAATTCCAGCAGCTCTGGAGGCTGGGGCAGGAGGATCATGAGTTCAAATCCAGCCTTAGCAATGGTGAGGCACTAAGCAACTCAAGTGAGATCCGGTCTCTAAATTAAATGCAAAATAGGGCTGGGGATGTTACTCATTGGTCGAGTGCCCCTAAGTTCAATGCTTGGTACACCCTCTCAAAATCTTTCCACTAGGGGCTGTGGGTGTAGCTCAGTGGTAAAGCACTTGCTTAGCACATGTGAAGCACTGGGTTTCAATCCTCAGCACCACATAAACTTAAATAAATTAAATAAAGGTATTGTGTCCATCTACATCTAATTTTTTTTTTTTAATTTTTTGACTTAAACAAAAGGTTTTGGGGATTGATGGAGATTTGGAAAAAGGGTATCTGCCCCCATCCCATTGACACCTGATACAATTGTCTGTGGTTCTAAGATATCATCTTTATCTCCATCTCTAGCTTAACCTCCACATCTATCTAGCAGTTTATATATCCATCCATCTAAATCGATACATCAATGCTATGCTTCAGGCAAAGTGTAGAAGCTGGAATTAACTAGCTGGAGAGAGGAAATTTTCCAACTTTGGATGGAGATTCACCTGGATTTCAATCCTGGCTTTATCCCTTAAGGGCTGTGTGACTTTGGATTAGGGACATAATTAGCCTTCCTGAGCCTCAGTTTTGTTACATGTAAAATGGAATTTATAACAGCACAGTGGGCATCAGCTTAGTTGTGTAGGGAGATCTCTCTGTAGGGCATCAGGTGGGGCACTGGGAGAAAAGTGTGGGGAGGAGGAGGTTGTCCTTCCCTTAGCCCAGAGGATGCTGCCTATCAATTTGCCCACTTCAGACCCAGGCGAGGTTTCTGTGAAACACGGGGCAGGGGAGTTCTGTTGGCTTTTTGAGAAAGGCTTGGCGTCTCAAGAGTAGTCAGTGTCCCCTCGGGCCACTGTGGGGAGCCTGAGCCAGGAGGCGCACTGGGTGTGGTGAGTGCATTGGGCGTGGCCTGCAAGTGCAGGGTGGGGCTGTGGCTCTGGCCCCGCCCTATGCTCACAGGCCACACCCCTACCCCACCACTCAGGTCACGCCCTGGCCCAGCTCCAGCACGCAGTTCTGGGAGGTCGCTGGTGGCTCCTTGGGCAGTAGGGAACCCTGTGAGCAGAAAGGTCAGGGGCATGGAACACCTCAATGGATTCAATGGACAAAGGTTCCTACTTCCTCAGGACCACCCCTGCATCTCAGGCACAGCGACGAAGACCCAAGCGCTGAGTGCTCTGAGGCTGAACCAGATGAACCTGCCCACCAGGATGGGGAGGTGGCCAGCTATCGGCCTGGGGCCCTCTTTCACTTAAAAACAATTAAACTGCAAAACCTGGTTTTCAACATTTTCCTGTCTCCTTTTGCAAGGGAAGGAGTGCCCTTGCCTTCTCCCATTTTATCAGTTTGGCCCCTGAGTCCAGAAAGTTTCTGACCACCCCCCCACTCACCTTACTCCCTCCCAGAGAAGAGAGATCTAGAATGTGCCATGAGGCAGTGTATCTAGTGAATCCACTGTGTCCCTTGGCTTGCCCCTCCCCCATTGGAAGTTCCACCAGGCAGGAGACCTTTTTGCTTTGCCCAGCTGCATCCACTAGCACCTGGCCCAGGGCCTGTCCTAGGAGAGGTCAGTAAACATTCCTTAGGTGAAGAACACAAACTTTAAATTTACAGAGAGTAAGAGGTGATTTTTTTAATTACTGTTCTATGTCCTTGGCTCCTATGCTCCTCACAGCTGCCCTACAAGGTGGGAACAAGCATGTCCTCATTTTCAAAGATGAGGGAACTGAGTTAAATAAAAATGAACTTAACTTACTGGAGGCAGAGAAGCTGAGAAAGGAATGACATCCGTTCTCATTCAGCAAACTCAGGATGCCAGGGCCCCTCCTTGGACCCCTCTTCCAACATTTCCTTGGTACCTGATGTTGGACTTGAGAATGTTAGCTTCAAAGATCAGCTCTACCATTTGTTGATACTGTGACCTTCTGCAACTCTTTCCCAGACATCAGTTTCCCCATGGGCCTTGGTGAGGGGGTGCCTGATCTTTCCTTCTCTGCCCACAAGCCCTTTAGGAATCCTTTCCTTGGATGGAAGGCAGCTCTGCTCCCAGGGACAGGAGAAGGTTTGGGGTGCAAACAGAGACTTCCTGAATCCTCCCCTCACTCCTGCTGTGGCTCTGGCTCTGGACAGGGGCTCCAGGGCCTCTCCCAGTGGGTGCTGGAGGCCAGAGCTGCCTTTGTCTCCCCCAGGAGGCCAGCCAGCCCCTGCCCATGCCTGGGAGATGTTTTTTTTTTTTTTTTTTTTCCCTGAGTGTTGCATCTGGGACCGTTTATAACAGGAAAAAAAGAGAATGACCAGGCCAGCCAGCTGGAAAATAAACAGACTTAAAAAGAAAATGGCTAGGCCTGTTCTTCTCCTGTGGAGGCTTTGGTTAAGCAGAAAGTTTTAGTTCCTTTCTGAAAGGCATTTGGGCTTTTGAAGTCCCCTGCAGGCGCTCTCTCTGGCCCCTGGGAAGCCAGGCTCTGGCATGTCCCAATGTGCATGGCCAGGATGGGGCCAGGCCACTCAGAGAAGGCAGCAGCAGGCCCTGGGAAATGTAGCACCAGGCTGGGTCCATTGGGGCCTTGGGCCCCACCCACTCTGCTCCTCTCCCAGTGGGGCCCAAGCCCCATAACCTCCCTTTAGTGGCCTCTTGCCTGAATTTCCTCTGATCCCTCTGGCTTTAAATGCTGGCTGGGTGCCATTTCAGCCAGATGGTGGGAATGGACTGCTTCTTCATTCAGAGAACCAGAGAGATTTTGCAAACAGGGAGACTGAGGCAGAGAGGGCTTACCCCAGGCCATTCAGGAAACCTAAACATACTGAGTTGTCATTGTCCTGTAAATGTGAACAACAGCTACCATTTCTTAAGCACATATAATATGGAAGGATGAAGTTGATGAATCCAGGAATTCACCTGGCAGAGAAAACCCAGCGATCTGTCTCTCAAGGACACTGCCTGGCTAGCTCTCTTATAGTCTTATTTAGTTCCAGTCCTTGCAAATGAGCCTCTTCTTTGTGTGGCCACCCATTGCTAGGGTCTCAGCTATATCTATTACTGATGAAGGAGCACTATCAAAATATATCTAATAGCTGGGCATGGTGGTTCACACCTGCCCAACTACTCTGGAGGCTGAGGCAGGAGGATTGCAAGTTCAAGCCCAGTTTCAGCAACTTAGTTGAGAATCTGTTTCAAAAAAAAAAAAGGGCTGTAGATGTGGCTCAGTGATAGAGTGCCCCTTGGTACCACAAAATTAAAAGGGCTGGGGATGTAGCTCACTGGTAAAGCACTATAATTACCAGTACTGCAAAAAAGGAAAGAAAAAAAATCAACAACAAGCACCTACCAGGTGCAAAGTGTCGTGTGCTAGGCTAGACATGTTCCAGCTTTAGCCCCCTCTCTGCTCTCCACACATCAATGAGCCTGGTCACTGTGGTGCTACCCTTCCAGGGCACCCTCCCCATGACCTACTTCCTCCAACAAGGCAACTAGGCCCTACCTCCTATAATGTCCACTACCTCCTGATGGTTTGTTAAAATATGTAGATTGATTCACTGATAAAGACAGAGCCCTCATGATCCAATCACTCCCCCAAGCACTGCCTCTGAACATTGCTGCTCTGGGGACCAAGCCTTCAAGATAGGAGCCTCTGGGAAAGGTTTCAGGTACAAAGTGCAAAAGCTGGTAAACAGCATGGCTGGGATTCTAATGCAGCCCTCCCTGGTTCTTTACATGATATGAGCCTGTGTGCTATGTGGCAGACCTCTCTGTCCAGTGCCCACCTCTGACCTCTGGGCATTGCCCTGACAGCTACTCCAGTCACCCCTCATTCACTGGGCAGGGAGTAGACACCATGATGAGATGGGGGTATATATCAAAATCTAGGCCTCTGTCCTGAAAGAGCTTTTGGTTTACTTGGGTGGGCCAAGCTTTCTCCCCCTGGTCCTCTTGTCCATGAGAGAGACTTTATGCGACAGTGCTTGAGTGCACTGTATATGGACCCCTCCTCTATATTCCAGCCAGGATGCTGGTCTTTCTCTTGATGACATCACTGCATTCCGAGCATCCGTAGGGCACAGGGAATGTAAAAGGAGCAGTAGACCCAGAGTGAATGAAAGAATTTCCCTCCTTTCTGATGGTGGGTATTGGGTCCCCAAAAGCATTCCATGTGTTCAGCTGAGGCAGGGACCACACATGCAGACACCTCCCTAATATTTTTTCTGGGCCTGTGTACTTAGGAAATTCTTTCTATGACAGTAGAAAGTGGAGGTGCAGGAAAGGGCTATGCACACAGGAAAAAAAAAAGTACCCATGCTGGGTGTAGGGGTACACACCAGTAATATCAGCTACATGGGAGGCTGAGACAGGAGGACTGCAAGTTTGAGGCCAGTCTGGGCAATTTAGGGAGATGCTACTTCAGAATAAAAGGAAACACACAAAAGTTTTAATTTTTCTCAGAATGATCTGAGCCAGTTTGGTGCTTCTTGGTAGATTCAGATAACAGTGTTATAAGAGAGGTTAGAGTCATGTGTGGTCTCCTGCTGCCCTACAACCTCTCTATCAGGTGATAGTGAAGGCAAATGTTAGACCAAATTTGCTACACAAGTTGACAGTCATAAAACACAGACATTCATCAGCAAAGTGGGGTCTTTTTTTTGGTGTGTGTGTATGTTGGGAATTGAACTCAGGGGCTCTCAACCACTGAGTCACATCCCCAGCCCTATTTTGTATTTTATTAACAGACAGGGTCTCACTGAGTTGATTAGTGCCTCGCCATTGCTGAGGCTGGCTTTTTGAATTCACGATCCTCTTGCCTCAGCCTCCTGAGCTGCTGGGATTACAGGCATGTGCCTCTGTGCCTGGCAAAAGTGGGGTCATTTTAAAGATAAAACAGGACCTAAAGTAGTTTCAACAGCTCAATGAAGTCCCAGCTCCATGTTTCAGGCTATCTGCCCCCTCCCCAGTGTGAGGAGCCCATCACATTCCTAGGCAGGCTTTGGTGTCCTCAGAATTTCTACTCATCGCTGGACACAGGATGGCCTGGGGGTGGAGCTGTGTGTGTAGGGGTTGTGAAGTTACCCCAGCCTCACCTGCATGCAAGGTAGAGAGCATTCTAGACTCTGTTTGTTAAACCATACCTCAAAGGCCTTGGACGTCACCAATGAGAGCCCATTTTTAAATCTACCACATTTTTGTTTGTTTGTTTTCTAATGTGATAATTAAATTTATTGGTGGCTGAATGATCTACTCAAGACCAAAGGACATGTGACTAGTCTTGGAATGTGTCCACTGCCTGCTGGGGCTGTCTGCCTGTGCACTCTGAGTCAAAGCTTATAATTCCAGGCCTCATATCACATTTATTATATTGAATTTTTAAAAAAATTTGTTTTAAAATTAAAGAAAAGACTGATGGGTACAGGGGTACATGCTGGTAATCCCAACTACATGGAAGGCTGAGGCAGGAGGATTGCAAGTTTGAGACCAGTCAGGGCAATTAGGGAGATGCTACTTCAGAATAAAAGATAAAAAGGATGGGGGAATGTAGCTGAGTGTAGCGTGCCCCGGGGTCCGATCCCTAGT
The DNA here is from genome assembly GCF_047511675.1 of Marmota flaviventris. Taxonomy (NCBI): domain Eukaryota; kingdom Metazoa; phylum Chordata; class Mammalia; order Rodentia; family Sciuridae; genus Marmota; species Marmota flaviventris. The sequence continues at coordinate 36,291 of NW_027287907.1, forward strand.
ACTGGGGGAAAAAATGAAAGCCAGTAACCAACATTGTAACAGAGAACAAAGCCACAAGTGAACCAGAGTCCAGCATCCGCAGGCTCCAGTGTGCAGCAGCCCACCAAGGGCAGCTGAAGGTGGTTGGGGCAGAGGCTCCTGGGGCCAGGGCCAGGAGTTTCAAGCTCTCTGAGGGTGTGAATCCACCAGGGACTCTCCCAACGAGTTGGTTACCTTGCTGCCTTGTGGGTGTTCCCTGTAAATACTGGTGATGCTTGAAGAACTAAATAATTATAATAATGATGATAAAATAGAGATGGCTTTCCCAGCTGAACAGAAACTGGAGAAGACAAGGAGGTTCCCACACACTACTTATTGTTTTTGGCACCAGGCTCCTGCAGCCCCAGGGAGGCAGATGTCTGGGTCTGCTGCTGGCCTCTTTGAGTTGTGGTCATGGGGGGGGGGGGACAATGGGGAACCTCTGGGGAATTTCAGAAGCATCTGAAGGGATTTTTCTCCCCCAAAATTGCAGGCTGATAACTAGAAGCAAAGAAGGGGATACTCTCTTCTCTCTTGCCTTACCCTCTTGTGAATGCCTATAAACTTCAAGACCAGCTGGGTGTTGTGGCACATACCTGTAATCTCAGTGACTGTGGAGGCAGATGCAGGAGGATTGCATGTTTGAGGCCGGCCCAGGCAATTTAGTGAGATCCTGTCTTAAAATAAAAGAAAAGGTGCTGGGGTTGCAGCTCAGTGGCAAAGTGCTGATGTAGGGAGAGGTCCCGGGTTCAACCCCTATGACCACAAAAATTGAAAAGAAGGAGAAGCCAAAACCTCAAGATGAGGAGGCTGAGGCAGGTGGATTGCAACTTTGAAGCCAGTCTCAGGAACATAGGGAGGCCCTGTTTCAAAATTAAAAACAAAAAGGACTGGGAAGGTAGCTCAATGGTAAAGTGCCACTTGTTTCAAACCCCAGTACCAGAAGAAAAACCCCCATCAACAACAACAATACAACCTCAAGACCAGGTTCCTGGGGAAGAAACACTCAATCTGCCCAGACACTGGCATACTGGGAAAGAAGCAGCCAGATCCATCCTCGTGGGTGGCTGCATGTGTTGCATCTGGCTACCCGACAGATTCAAGAAGAGTGCATGGCCATTGCTTCCTTACTGCCCTCTTGACAGGATGCCCAGGGAAACGTGGATTCCACAGATAGATGTATCATTAAATGAAACAAAAACGCACAATGCTGAGGCTCTGGGTTCAATCTCAAGCACAAGTGCACAGAAAGCATACTGTCTCCTTGGTAGACCTAAAGCAGTAATCTTCTACAAAGCAAACACAAGTCTCAAGAGTACATGAGATGGGGGAGTGTCTGAATGAAAGGAGGGAATTTACAGTTATGTGGTTGGCTCTCTCTAAAATGGCGTTGACCTTGGCTGTGGTGAAGGTGAGATATGGGAAAGGAAGAGAGGGAAGTAAGGCCCGGTAACAGCTGTCTCGTGGCCTCTTTCTAGGCCAGACAGGCAGTGCTTACTGACATGAAATTCTCAGGACAATCTCATGAGATCTGTGCTATCAATACTCCCATTTTGCAGATGAGAAACTATAAACACAGACAGCCCTTTGCTTGAGGTTCTCCAGTGAGGCAATGAGGAAGATGGATTGGAAAGGGGATGGGATTGGTTATAATGCCTCCTTTGGTTCTTTGCGGGAGCTGTGACAACTTTTCACTGCAAACAACCAGCTTCCTCTCACCTCAGGCCCTTTGCATGTACTATACATTCTATCCTTTTCCTTGACTCCTTCCTTCTCTTCCTTCAGCATGTTAGCCAAACCACTTTTGACCCTTATTTTTCTGGCTTCATTTGTATTATCTTTTTTTTCTTAGGATTTGTTCAAAACTGTTTAAATCATTATTCTCATGATCTTCTATTAAAAGTTAGTCTTAGGGCTAACTTTTAATACCGCTAAGCCACAACCCCCCCTCCCTTAGGGGCTGGGGTTGTAGCGATAGAATGCCTGACTAGCATGTGTGAAGCCCTGGGTTTTATCCTCAGAACCACATAAAAATAAATAAATAAAATAAAGGTATTGTGTCCAACTACAACTAAAAAATATATTTTTTTTAAAAAAAGTTACCCTTAGCTGGGTGTGATGGCACACGCCTGTAATCCCAGCAACTAGGGAGGCTGAGGCAGGAGGATTGCAAGTTCAAAGCCAGCCTCAGCAAAAGCGAGGCACTAAGCGACTCAGTGGGACCCTGTCTCTAAATGAAATACAAAACAGGGCTGAGGATGTGGCTCAGTGGTGGAGAGCCCCTGAGTTTCAATCCCCTGGTATCCATCCCCCACCCCCAACAAAATCCTATGTTAGAGTTCCCATTGTGGCCTCAAATTAGATCCTGAAGAGTTCCCAGAGTCTTTAAGAGATGCTTTGCAAGCCTTGGCACAGTGGCACACTCCTGTACTCCCAAAAATGACTGATCTCAGGGGCTGATGAAGTTTTCCCCACAGAGGAGAGATTTCAAGACCAGCCTGGCAACTTAGTGCATACTGTCTCAAAATAAAACTCAAAGGCTAGAATGGAGCTCATTGTAAGTAGCATCTTGTGATTCAAGTCCAATACCATTTAAAAAAAAAAAGATGCTTTCAGTAAGTGACCCCAGTGACCACCTTCTCCCCTACATATTTCTAC
>NW_027287908.1:0-38764 GCF_047511675.1 Marmota flaviventris
GTTGCAGGAAAACTTTGAATTTTTAAGGTTTCACTTCATTTTCCCCCTATAGGGATACATGCATGTTGAACTCTAAATCAAACACGGTTTTTGCTGTGTGCTTGCAACTTGACTCACTCAACTAGTTCTCAGTGCACTCTCTAAGCATTGTTCCCTGTTGAAGTAGCCCTAAGCAGAGGCAAGGAAAACACACTTTCTTTGGAAAGTATTCACCGAGCTTCCAAAAAACTCAGAGATTACGGAAACCTCAGCAAATATTTTGTCACCCTATCTTGTTGATACTTGGTAGGAAAAGGTGTATACCAGTTGCGCTTGGCTGCACAAATTTTGTTCTGCTAGGTTGAAGCATTCCTTTGCAGGATGACTTTGAATATTTAGGTTTTACTACATTTTCCCTCTAGGGATACATGCTTTTGAAAATCTAAATCAAACACGGTTTGTGCTAGCTGCTTGAAACTTGACTCACTGAATGAATTCTCATTGTGCTCTCTACCCTTTGTTACCGGTTTATGTACCCTTAAGCAGAGCAAAGAAAAATAGACATTCATTTGAAAGTGTTTGTAGAGCATCCACAGAACTCAAGAGATTACTGGACTCTCAGCAAATGTTTTTTCACCCGATCTTGTTGATACTTGGCAGCAAAAATGCGTATATGGGTTGCACTTGGCAGCCCAAATTTCGTAATCTTATGTTGAAGAGTTCCTTTGCAGGAACACTTTGAATTTTTAGGTTTAACTTCTTTTTTCCCTATATGAATACATGCATTTGGAATGCTAAATCAATCACAGTTTGTGATACCTGTTTGAAACTTGGCTCACTCAATTAGTTCTCAGTGCACTCTCTATGCATTGTCCCCCGCTGACGTATCCCCAAGCAGAGGCAAGAAAAATACGCTTTCTTATGTAAGTGTTTGCAGAGCTTCCACAAAACTCCCAAGTTTACTGGAATTTCAGCGAATATTTTTTCACTTGATCCTGTTGATCCTAGGTAAGAAAGATGAGTATACCAGTTGCATTTGCCTGACAAAATTTCGTTCTTCTAAGTTGAAGCATGTGCTTTCAGGAAGACATTGCATTTAGGGGGTTTCTCTTCATTTTAACCTGTAGGAATACATGCATTTGGAACTCTGAATCAAACACTGTTTGTGCCAGCTGCTTGAAGCTTGACTCACTCAATTAGTTCCTGGTGTACTCTCTGTGCTTTGTTCCCTGTTGAAGTGGTCCTAAGTGGAGGCGAGGAACATATGCTTTCCTTAGAAAGCATTCACAGAGCTTCAACAGAGCTCCAAGTTAACTGGAATCTCTGCAAATATTTACTCACCTGATCTTGATGATCCTTGTCAGGAAAGATGAGTATACCAGTTGCACTTAGCTACCCAAATGTCGTTCTTCTAGGTTGAAAAGTTCGTTTGCAGGAACACTTTGAATTTTTAGGTTTCACTTCACTTTTCCTTATAGGGACGTATGCATTTGGACTTATAAATCAAACACGGTTTATGCTAGCTGCTTGAAACTGAAACTCACTCAACTAGTTCTCAGTGCGATCTCTATGCTTTGTTTTCTGTTGAAGTAACCCTAAGCAGAGGCCAGGGAAAGAAACTTTCATTGGAAAGCATTTGCAGTGATTCCACAGAACTTTGAGTTTCCTGGAATCTCAGCAAATATTTTTTCACCCTAACTTGTTGTTAACTGGACAGGAAAGATAAGTATACCGGTTGCATTTGGCTGCCCAAATTTAGATCTTCTAGGTTGAATAGTTGGTTTGCAGGAATACTTTGAAATTTTAGGTTTCACTTCATTTTCCCCTATAGGGATACATGCTTTGGAATTCTAACTCAAACACGGTTTGTACTAGGTGCATGAAACTTGACTCACTCAGTTAGTTCTCAGTGCACTCTCTATGCTTTGTTTCCTGATGAAGTAGCCCTAAGCAGAGGCAAGAAAAATATACTTTCATTTTAAAGTGTTTGCAGAGCTTCCACAGAACTCTTGAGTTTCCTGGAATCTCAGTAAAATTTTTTTTAACCGATCTTGATGATACTCGGCAGCAAAGATGAGTATAGTGGTTTCACTTGGTTGCCCAAATTTCGTTCTTCAGAGTTGAAGCGTTCGTTTGCAGGAGCACTTTGAATTTTAAGTTTCACTTCCTTTTCCCTTATAGGGATCCATGCATTTTGGAACTGTATATCCAACACGGTTTGTGCTAGCTTCTTCGAACTTGACTCACTCATTAGTTCTGGGTGTGCTCTCTATGCTTTGTTCCCTGTGGTCGTAGCTCTAAGCAGAGGCAAGGAACATACACTTTCATCGGAAAGCATTTGCAAAGCTTCCACAGAACTCTGAGTTTACTGGAATCAGCAAATATTTATTCACCCGAACTTGTTGATACTTAGCCGGAAAAATGTGTATACCAGTTGCTCTTGGCTGCCCAAATTTCGTTTTTCAGTTGGAAGCATTCATTTTCAGGAACACTTTATTTGTAGGTTTGAATTCCTTTTCCCCTATAGGGATCCATGAATGTGGAACTGTAAATCAAACATGGTTTGTGCTAGCTGCTTGAAACTTGACTCAGTCAATGAGTTCTCAGTGTGCTCTCTATGATTTTCTCCCAGTTAAAATAACTGTAAGCAAAGGCAAGGAAATACACTTTAATTTGAAAGCGTTTGCAGAGCTCCCACAGAACTCTCAGTTTACAAGAATATCAGAAAAAAAAAACTTTTCACCCATTCTTCTTTTTGATACTTGGCAGGAAAGATCGCTATACCCAGTTGCACTTGGCTTTCCAAATTCATTCTTCTAGGTTCAACTGTTCCTTTGCAGGAACACTTTGAATTTTTAGGTTTCACTTTGTTGTCCCCTATAGGGATACATGCATTTGGAACTCTAAATGAAACACGGATTTTGCTAGCGGCTTGAAACTTGACACACTCGATTAGTTCTCAGTGTGGTCTCTATGCTTTGTTCCCTGTTGAAGTAGCTCTAAACAGAGACAATGAAAATACGCTTTAATTTGAAAGTGTTTGCAGAGCTTCCGTAGAACTATGAGTTTACTGGACTCTCAGCTAATAATTTTTCACCCGATCTTCTTGGTATTCGACAGGAGAGATAACTATACAAGTTGTCCTTGGCTGTTCAGATCTCGTGCTTCTAGATTGAAACGTTCGTTTGCAGGAAAACTTTGAATTTTTAGGTTTCACTTCATTTTCCCCTATAGGGATACATGCATGTTGAACTCTAAATCAAACACGGTTTTTGCTGTGTGCTTGCAACTTGACTCACTCAACTAGTTCTCAGTGCACTCTCTAAGCATTGTTCCCTGTTGAAGTAGCCCTAAGCAGAGGCAAGGAAAACACACTTTCTTTGGAAAGTATTCACCGAGCTTCCAAAAAACTCAGAGACTTACGGAAACCTCAGCAAATATTTTGTCACCTATCTGTTGATACTTGGTAGGAAAAAGGTGTATACCAGTTGCGCTTGGCTGCACAAAATTTTGTTCTGCTAGGTTGAAGCATTCCTTTGCAGGATGACTTTGAATATTTAGGTTTTACTACATTTTCCCCTCTAGGGATACATGCTTTTGAAAATCTAAATCAAACACGGTTTGTGCTAGCTGCTTGAAACTTGACTCACTGAATGAATTCTCATTGTTCTCTCTACCCTTTGTTACCGGTTTATGTACCCTTAAGCAGAGCAAAGAAAAATAGACATTCATTTGAAAGTGTTTGTAGAGCATCCACAGAACTCAAGAGATTACTGGACTCTCAGCAAATGTTTTTTCACCCGATCTTGTTGATACTTGGCAGCAAAAATGCGTATATGGGTTGCACTTGGCAGCCCAAATTTCGTAATCTTATGTTGAAGAGTTCCTTTGCAAGGAACACTTTGAATTTTTAGGTTTAACTTCTTTTTTCCCTATATGAATACATGCATTTGGAATGCTAAATCAATCACAGTTTGTGATACCTGTTTGAAACTTGGCTCACTCAATTAGTTCTCAGTGCACTCTCTATGCATTGTCCCCCGCTGACGTATCCCCAAGCAGAGGCAAGAAAAATACGCTTTCTTATGTAAGTGTTTGCAGAGCTTCCACAAAACTCCCAAGTTTACTGGAATTTCAGCGAATATTTTTTCACTTGATCCTGTTGATCCTAGGTAAGAAAGATGAGTATACCAGTTGCATTTGCCTGACAAAATTTCGTTCTTCTAAGTTGAAGCATGTGCTTTCAGGAAGACATTGCATTTAGGGGGTTTCTCTTCATTTTAACCTGTAGGAATACATGCATTTGGAACTCTGAATCAAACACTGTTTGTGCCAGCTGCTTGAAGCTTGACTCACTCAATTAGTTCCTGGTGTACTCTCTGTGCTTTGTTCCCTGTTGAAGTGGTCCTAAGTGGAGGCGAGGAACATATGCTTTCCTTAGAAAGCATTCACAGAGCTTCAACAGAGCTCCAAGTTAACTGGAATCTCTGCAAATATTTACTCACCTGATCTTGATGATCCTTGTCAGGAAAGATGAGTATACCAGTTGCACTTAGCTACCCAAATGTCGTTCTTCTAGGTTGAAAAGTTCGTTGCAGGAACACTTGAATTTTAGGTTTCACTTCACTTTTCCTTATTAGGGACGTATGCATTTGGACTTATAAATCAAACACGGTTTATGCTAGCTGCTTGAAACTGAAACTCACTCAAACTAGTTCTCAGTGCGATCTCTATGCTTTGTTTTCTGTTGAAGTAACCCTAAGCAGAGGCCAGGGAAAGAAACTTTCTTTGGAAAGCATTTGCAGTGATTCCACAGAACTTTGAGTTTCCTGGAATCTCAGCAAATATTTTTTCACCCTAACTTGTTGTTAACTGGACAGGAAAGATAAGTATACCGGTTGCATTTGGCTGCCCAAATTTAGATTCTTCTAGGTTGAATAGTTTGGTTTGCAGGAATACTTTGAAATTTTAGGTTTCACTTCATTTTCCCCTATAGGGATACATGCTTTGGGAATTCTAACTCAAACACGGTTTGTACTAGGTGCATGAAACTTGACTCACTCAGTTAGTTCTCAGTGCACTCTCTATGCTTTGTTTCCTGATGAAGTAGCCCTAAGCAGAGGCAAGAAAAATATACTTTCATTTTAAAGTGTTTGCAGAGCTTCCACAGAACTCTTGAGTTTCCTGGAATCTCAGTAAAATTTTTTTAACCCGATCTTGATGATACTCGGCAGCAAAGATGAGTATACTGGTTTCACTTAGCTGCCCAAATTTCCTTCTTCAGGGTTGAAGCGTTCGTTTGCAGGAGCACTTTGAATTTTAAGTTTCACTTCCTTTTCCCTTATAGGGATCCATGCATTTGGAACTGTATATCCAACACGGTTTGTGCTAGCTTCTTCGAACTTGACTCACTCAATTAGTTCTGGGTGTGCTCTCTATGCTTTGTTCCCTGTGGTCGTAGCTCTAAGCAGAGGCAAGGAACATACACTTTCATCGGAAAGCATTTGCAAAGCTTCCACAGAACTCTGAGTTTACTGGAATCTCAGCAAATATTTATTCACCCGAACTTGTTGATACTTAGCCGGAAAAATGTGTATACCAGTTGCTCTTGGCTGCCCAAATTTCGTTTTTCAGTTGGAAGCATTCATTTTCAGGAACACTTTATTTGTAGGTTTGAATTCCTTTTCCCCTATAGGGATCCATGAATGTGGAACTGTAAATCAAACATGGTTTGTGCTAGCTGCTTGAAACTTGACTCAGTCAATGAGTTCTCAGTGTGCTCTCTATGATTTTCTCCCAGTTAAAATAACTGTAAGCAAAGGCAAGGAAATACACTTTAATTTGAAAGCGTTTGCAGAGCTCCCACAGAACTCTCAGTTTACAAGAATATCAGAAAAAAAAAAATTTTCACCCATTCTTTTTGATACTTGGCAGGAAAGATCGCTATACCAGTTGCACTTGGCTTTCCAAATTTCATTCTTCTAGGTTCAACTGTTCCTTTGCAGGAACACTTTGAATTTTTAGGTTTCACTTCGTTGTTCCCTATAGGGATACATGCATTTGGAACTCTAAATGAAACACGGAAATGCTAGCGGCTTGAAACTTGACACACTCGATTAGTTCTCAGTGTGGTCTCTATGCTTTGTTCCCTGTTGAAGTAGCTCTAAACAGAGACAATGAAAATACACTTTCATTTGAAAGTGTTTGCAGAGCTTCCGTAGAACTATGAGTTTACTGGACTCTCAGCTAATATTTTTTCACCCGATCTTCTTGGTATTCGACAGGAGAGATAACTATACAAGTTGTCCTTGGCTGTTCAGATCTCGTGCTTCTAGATTGAAACGTTCGTTTTCAGGAAAACTTTGAATTTTTAGGTTTCACTTCATTTTCCCCTATAGGGATACATGCATGTTGAACTCTAAATCAAACACGGTTTTTGCTGTGTGCTTGGAACTTGACTCATTCAACTAGTTCTCAGTGCACTCTCTAAGCATTGTTCCCTGTTGAAGTAGCCCTAAGCAGAGGCAAGGAAAACACAGTTTCTTTGGAAAGTATTCACCGAGCTTCCAAAAAACTCAGAGATTATGGAAACATCAGCAAATATTTTGTCACCCTATCTTGTTGATACTTGGTAGGAAAAAGGTGTATACCAGTTGCGCTTGGCTGCACAAATTTTGTTGTGCTAAGTTGAAGCATTCCTTTGCAGGATGACTTTGAATATTTAGGTTTTACTACATTTTCCCCTCTAGGGATACATGCTTTTGAAAATCTAAATCAAACACGGTTTGTGCTAGCTGCTTGAAACTTGACTCAGTCAATGAGTTCTCAGTGTGCTCTCTATGCTTTTCTCCCTGATAAAGTAGCTGTAAGCAAAGGCAAGGAAATACACTTTAATTTGAAAGCGTTTGCAGAGCTCCCACAGAACTCTCAGTTTACAAGAATATCAGGAAAAAAAACTTTTCACCCATTCTTGTTGATACTTGGCAGGAAAGATCGCTATACCAGTTGCACTTGGCTTTCCAAATTTCATTCTTCTAGGTTCAACTGTTCCTTTGCAGGAACACTTTGAATTTTTAGGTTTCACTTCGTTGTTCCCTATAGGGATACATGCATTTGGAACTCTAAATGAAACACGGAAATGCTAGCGGCTTGAAACTTGACACACTCAATTAGTTCTCAGTGTGGTCTCTATGCTTTGTTCCCTGTTGAAGTAGCTCTAAACAGAGACAATGAAAATACACTTTCATTTGAAAGTGTTTGCAGAGCTTCCGTAGAACTATGAGTTTACTGGACTCTCAGCAAATATTTTTTCACCCGATTTTCTTGGTATTCGACAGGAGAGATAACTATACAAGTTGTCCTTGGCTGTTCAGATCTCGTGCTTCTAGATTGAAACGTTCGTTTGCAGGAACACTTTGAATTTTTAGGTTTCACTTCATTTTCCCCTATAGGGATACATGCATGTTGAACTCTAAATCAAACACGGTTTTTGCTGTGTGCTTGCAACTTGACTCACTCAACTAGTTCTCAGTGCACTCTCTAATCATTGTTCCCTGTTGAAGTAGCCCTAAGCAGAGGCAAGGAAAACACACTTTCTTTGGAAAGTATTCACCGAGCTTCCAAAAAACTCAGAGATTACGGAAACCTCAGCCAATATTTTGTCACCCTATCTTGTTGATACTTGGTAGGAAAAAGGTGTATACCAGTTGCGCTTGGCTGCACAAATTTTGTTCTGCTAGGTTGAAGCATTCCTTTGCAGGACGACTTTGTATATTTAGGGTTTACTACATTTTCCCTTCTAGGGATACATGCTTTTGAAAATCTAAATCAAACACGGTTTGTGCTAGCTGCTTGAAACTTGACTCACTGAATGAATTCTCATTGTGCTCTCTACGCTTCGTTAAGGGTTTATGTACCCCTAAGCAGAGCAAAGAAAAATAGACTTTCATTTGAACGTGTTTGTAGAGCATCCACAGAACTCAAGAGTTTACTGGACTCTCAGCAAATGTTTTTTCACCCGATCTTGTTGAAACATGGCAGCAAAAATGAGTATATGGGTTGCACTTGGCAGCCCAAATTTCGTAATCTTATGTTGAAGAGTTCCTTTGCAGGAACACTTTGAATTTTTAGGTTTAACTTCTTTTTTCCCCATGTGAATACATGCATTTGGAATGCTAAATCAAACACAGTTTGTGATACCTGTTTGAAACTTGGCTCACTCAATTAGTTCTCAGTGCACTCTCTATGCATTGTCCCCCGCTGAAGTATCCCCAAGCAGAGGCAAGGAAAATACGCTTTCTTATGTAAGTGTTTGCAGAGCTTCCACAAAACTCCCAAGTTTACTGGAATTTCAGCGAATATTTTTTCACTTGATCTTGTTGATCCTAGGTAAGAAAGATGAGTATACCAGTTGCATTTGCCTGCCAAAATTTCGTTCTTCTAAGTTGAAGCATGTGCTTTCAGGAAGACATTGTATTTGGGGGGGGGGTTCTCTTCATTTTAACCTATAGGAATACATGCATTTGGAACTCTAAATCAAACACTGTTTGTGCTAGCTGCTTGAAGCTTGACTCACTCAATTAGTTCCTGGTGTACTCTCTGTGCTTTGTTCCCTGTTGAAGTGGTCCTAAGTGGAGGCGAGGAACATACGCTTTCCTTAGAAAGCATTTACAGAGCTTCAACAGAGCTCCAAGTTAACTGGAATCTCTGCAAATATTTACTCACCTGATCTTGATGACCCTTGTCAGGAAAGATGAGTATACCAGTTGCACTTAGCTACCCAAATGTCGTTCTTCTAGGTTGAAAAGTTCGTTTGCAGGAACACTTTGAATTTTTAGGTTTCACTTCACTTTTCCTTATAGGGACGTATGCATTTGGACTTACAAATCAAACACGGTTTATGCTAGCTGCTTGAAACTGAAACTCACTCAACTAGTTCTCAGTGCGATCTCTATGCTTTGTTTTCTGTTGAAGTAACCCTAAGCAGAGGCCAGGGAAAGAAACTTTCATTGGAAAGCATTTGCAGTGATTGCACAGAACTTTGAGTTTCCTGGAATCTCAGCAAATATTTTTTTCACCCTAACTTGTTGTTAACTCGACAGGAAAGATAAGTAGACCGGTTGCATTTGGCTGCCCAAATTTAGATCTTCTAGGTTGAATAGTTGGTTTGCAGGAATACTTTGAAATTTTAGGTTTCACTTCATTTTCCCCTATAGGGATACATGCATATGGAACTCAAAATCAAACACGGTTTTTGCTGTGTGCTTGTAACTTGACTCATTCAACTAGTTCTCAGTGCACTCTCTATGCATTGTTCCCTGTTGAAGTAGCCCTAAGCAGAGGCAAGGAAAACACACTTTCTTTGGAAAGTATTCACCGAGCTTCCAAAAAACTCAGAGATTACGGAAACCTCAGCAAATATTTTGTCACCCTATCTTGTTGATACTTGGTAGGAAAAAGGTGTATACCAGTTGCGCTTGGCTGCACAAATTTTGTTCTGCTAGGTTGAAGCATTCCTTTGCAGGACGACTTTGAATATTTAGGTTTCACTACATTTTCCCTCTAGGGATACATGCTTTTGAAAATCTAAATCAAACACGGTTTGTGCTAGCTGCTTGAAACTTGACTCACTGAATGAATTCTCATTGTGCTCTCTACGCTTTGTTACCCGTTTATGTACCCCTAAGCAGAGCAAAGAAAAATAGACTTTCATTTGAACGTGTTTGTAGAGCATCCACAGAACTCAAGAGTTTACTGGACTCTCAGCAAATGTTTTTTCACCCGATCTTGTTGAAACTTGGCAGCAAAAATGAGTATATGGGTTACACTTGGCAGCCCAAATTTCGTAATCTTATGTTGAAGAGTTCCTTTGCAGGAACACTTTGAATTTTTAGGTTTAACTTCTTTTTTCCCTATGTGAATACATGCATTTGGAATGCTAAATCAAACACAGTTTGTGATACCTGTTTGAAACTTGGCTCGCTCAAGTAGTTCTCAGTGCACTCTCTATGCATTGTCCCCCGCTGAAGTATCCCCAAGCAGAGGCAAGGAAAATACACTTTCATATGTAAGTGTTTGCAGAGCTTCCACAAAACTCCCAAGTTTACTGGAATTTCAGCGAATATTTTTTCACTTGATCTTGTTGATCCTAGGTAAGAAAGATGAGTATACCAGTTGCATTTGCCTGCCAAAATTTCGTTCTTCTAAGTTGAAGCATGTGCATTCAGGAAGACATTGCATTTGGGGGGTTTCTCTTCATTTTATCCTATAGGAATACATGCATTTGGAACTCTAAATCAAACACTGTTTGTGCTAGCTGCTTGAAGCTTGACTCACTCAATTAGTTTCTGGTGTACTCTCTGTGCTTTGTTCCCTGTTGAAGTGGTCCTAAGTGGAGGCGAGGAACATACGCTTTCCTTAGAAAGCATTTACAGAGCTTCAACAGAGCTCCAAGTTAACTGGAATCTCTGCAAATATTTACTCACCTGATCTTGATGACCCTTGTCAGGAAAGATGAGTATACCAGTTGCACTTAGCTACCCAAATGTCGTTCTTCTAGGTTGAAAAGTTCGTTTGCAGGAACACTTTGAATTTTTAGGTTTCACTTCACTTTTCCTTGTAGGGACGTATGCATTTGGACTTATAAACCAAACACGGTTTATGCTAGCTGCTTGAAACTGAAACGCACTCAACTAGTTTCTCAGTGCGATCTCTATGCTTTGTTTTCTGTTGAAGTAACCCTAAGCAGAGGCCAGGGAAAGAAACTTTCATTGGAAAGCATTTGCAGTGATTGCACAGAACTTTGAGTTTCCTGGAATCTCAGCAAACATTTTTTCACCCTAACTTGTTGTTAACTCGACAGGAAAGATAAGTATACCGGTTGCATTTGGCTGCCCAAATTTAGATCTTCTAGGTTGAATAGTTGGTTTGCAGGAATACTTTGAAATTTTAGGTTTCACTTCATTTTCCCCTATAGGGATACATGCACATGGAACTCTAAATCAAACACGGTTTTTGCTGTGTGCTTGTAACTTGACTCATTCAACTAGTTCTCAGTGCACTCTCTATGCTTTGTTCCCTGTTGAAGTAGCCCTAAGCAGAGGCAAGGAAAACACACTTTCTTTGGAAAGTATTCACCGAGCTTCCAAAAAACTCAGAGATTACGGAAACCTCAGCCAATATTTTGTCACCCTATCTTGTTGATACTTGGTAGGAAAAAGGTGTATACCAGTTGCGCTTGGCTGCACAAATTTTGTTCTGCTAGGTTGAAGCATTCCTTTGCAGGACGACTTTGAATATTTAGGTTTTGCTACATTTTCCCCTCTAGGGATACATGCTTTTGAAAATCTAAATCAAACACGGTTTGTGCTAGCTGCTTGAAACTTGACTCACTGAATGAATTGTCATTGTGCTCTCTACGCTTCGTTACCGGTTTATGTACCCCTAAGCAGAGCAAAGAAAAATAGACTTTCATTTGAACGTGTTTGTAGAGCATCCACAGAACTCAAGAGTTTACTGGACTCTCAGCAAATGTTTTTTACCCGATCTTGTTGAAACTTGGCAGCAAAAATGAGTATATGGGTTGCACTTGGCAGCCCAAATTTCGTAATCTTATGTTGAAGAGTTCCTTTGCAGGAACACTTTGAATTTTTAGGTTTAACTTCTTTTTTCCCTATGTGAATACATGCATTTGGCATGCTAAATCAAACACAGTTTGTGATACCTGTTTGAAACTTGGCTCACTCAATTAGTTCTCAGTGCACTCTCTATGCATTGTCCCCCGCTGAAGTATCCCCAAGCAGAGGCAAGGAAAATACGCTTTCTTATGTAAGTGTTTGCAGAGCTTCCACAAAACTCCCAAGTTTACTGGAATTTCAGCGAATATTTTTTCACTTGATCTTGTTGATCCTAGGTAAGAAAGATGAGTATACCAGTTGCATTTGCCTGCCAAAATTTCGTTCTTCTAAGTTGAAGCATGTGCTTTCAGGAAGACATTGCATTTGGGGGGTTTCTCTTCATTTTAACCTATAGGAATACATGCATTTGGAACTCTAAATCAAACACTGTTTGTGCTAGCTACTTGAAGCTTGACTCACTCAGTTAGTTCCTGGTGTACTCTCTGTGCTTTGTTCCCTGTTGAAGTGGTCCTAAGTGGAGGCGAGGAACATACGCTTTCCTTAGAAAGCATTGACAGAGCTTCAACAGAGCTCCAAGTTAACTGGAATCTCTGCAAATATTTACTCACCTGATCTTGATGACCCTTGTCAGGAAAGATGAGTATACCAGTTGCACTTAGCTACCCAAATGTCGTTCTTCTAGGTTGAAAAGTTCGTTTGCAGGAACACTTTGAATTTTTAGGTTTCACTTCACTTTTCCTTATAGGGACGTATGCATTTGGACTTATAAACCAAACACGGTTTATGCTAGCTGCTTGAAACTGAAACGCACTCAACTAGTTCTCAGTGCGATCTCTATGCTTTGTTTTCTGTTGAAGTAACCCTAAGCAGAGGCCAGGGAAAGAAACTTTCATTGGAAAGCATTTGCAGTGATTGCACAGAACTTTGAGTTTCCTGGAATCTCAGCAAACATTTTTTCACCCTAACTTGTTGTTAACTCGACAGGAAAGATAAGTATACCGGTTGCATTTGGCTGCCCAAATTTAGATCTTCTAGGTTGAATAGTTGGTTTGCAGGAATACTTTGAAATTTTAGGTTTCACTTCATTTTCCCCTATAGGGATACATGCACATGGAACTCTAAATCAAACACGGTTTTTGCTGTGTGCTTGTAACTTGACTCATTCAACTAGTTCTCAGTGCACTCTCTATGCATTGTTCCCTGTTGAAGTAGCCCTAAGCAGAGGCAAGGAAAACACACTTTCTTTGGAAAGTATTCACCGAGCTTCCAAAAAACTCAGAGATTACGGAAACCTCAGCAAATATTTTGTCACCCTATCTTGTTGATACTTGGTAGGAAAAAGGTGTATACCAGTTGTGCTTGGCTGCACAAATTTTGTTCTGCTAGGTTGAAGCATTCCTTTGCAGGATGACTTTGAATATTTAGGTTTTACTACATTTTCCCCTATAGGGAAACATGATTTTGAAAATCTAAATCAAACACGGTTTGTGCTAGCTGCTTGAAACTTGACTCACTGAATGAATTCTCATTGTGCTCTCTACGCTTCGTTACCGGTTTATGTACCCCTAAGCAGAGCAAAGAAAAATAGACTTTCATTTGAACGTGTTTGTAGAGCATCCACAGAACTCAAGAGTTTACTGGACTCTCAGCAAATGTTTTTTCACCCGATCTTGTTGAAACTTGGCAGCAAAAATGAGTATATGGGTTGCACTTGGCAACCCAAATTTCGTAATCTTGTTGAAGAGTTCCTTTGCAGGAACACTTTGAAATTTTTAGGTTTAACTTCTTTTTTTCCCTATGTGAATACATGCATTTGGAATGCTAAATCAAACACAGTTTGTGATACCTGTTTGAAACTTGGCTCACTCAATTAGTTCTCAGTGCACTCTCTATGCATTGTCCCCCGCTGAAGTATCCCCAAGCAGAGGCAAGGAAAATACGCTTTCTTATGTAAGTGTTTGCAGAGCTTCCACAAAACTCCCAAGTTTACTGGAATTTCAGCGAATATTTTTTCACTTGATCTTCTTGATCCTAGGTAAGAAAGATGAGTATACCAGTTGCATTTGCCTGCCAAAATTTCGTTCTTCTAAGTTGAAGCATGTGCTTTCAGGAAGACATTGCATTTGGGGGGTTTCTCTTCATTTTAACCTATAGGAATACATGCATTTGGAACTCTAAATCAAACACTGTTTGTGCTAGCTGCTTGAAGCTTGACTCACTCAATTAGTTTCTGGTGTACTCTCTGTGCTTTGTTCCCTGTTGAAGTGGTCCTAAGTGGAGGCGAGGAACATACGCTTTCCTTAGAAAGCATTTACAGAGCTTCAACAGAGCTCCAAGTTAACTGGAATCTCTGCAAATATTTACTCACCTGATCTTGATGACCCTTGTCAGGAAAGATGAGTATACCAGTTGCACTTAGCTACCCAAATGTCGTTCTTCTAGGTTGAAAAGTTCGTTTGCAGGAACACTTTGAATTTTAGGTTTCACTTCACTTTTCCTTGTAGGGACGTATGCATTTGGACTTATAAACCAAACACGGTTTATGCTAGCTGCTTGAAACTGAAACGCACTCAACTAGTTCTCAGTGCGATCTCTATGCTTTGTTTTCTGTTGAAGTAACCCTAAGCAGAGGCCAGGGAAAGAAACTTTCATTGGAAAGCATTTGCAGTGATTGCACAGAACTTTGAGTTTCCTGGAATCTCAGCAAACATTTTTTTCACCCTAACTTGTTGTTAACTCGACAGGAAAGATAAGTATACCGGTTGCATTTGGCTGCCCAAATTTAGATCTTCTAGGTTGAATAGTTGGTTTGCAGGAATACTTTGAAATTTTAGGTTTCACTTCATTTTCCCCTATAGGGATACATGCACATGGAACTCTAAATCAAACACGGTTTTTGCTGTGTGCTTGTAACTTGACTCATTCAACTAGTTCTCAGTGCACTCTCTATGCTTTGTTCCCTGTTGAAGTAGCCCTAAGCAGAGGCAAGGAAAAACACACTTTCTTTGGGAAAGTATTCACCGAGCTTCCAAAAAACTCAGAGATTACGGAAACCTCAGCCAATATTTTGTCACCCTATCTTGTTGATACTTGGTAGGAAAAAGGTGTATACCAGTTGCGCTTGGCTGCACAAATTTTGTTCTGCTAGGTTGAAGCATTCCTTTGCAGGACGACTTTGAATATTTAGGTTTTGCTACATTTTCCCCTCTAGGGATACATGCTTTTGAAAATCTAAATCAAACACGGTTTGTGCTAGCTGCTTGAAACTTGACTCACTGAATGAATTGTCATTGTGCTCTCTACGCTTCGTTACCGGTTTATGTACCCCTAAGCAGAGCAAAGAAAAATAGACTTTCATTTGAACGTGTTTGTAGAGCATCCACAGAACTCAAGAGTTTACTGGACTCTCAGCAAATGTTTTTTACCCGATCTTGTTGAAACTTGGCAGCAAAAATGAGTATATGGGTTGCACTTGGCAGCCCAAATTTCGTAATCTTATGTTGAAGAGTTCCTTTGCAGGAACACTTTGAATTTTTAGGTTTAACTTCTTTTTTCCCTATGTGAATACATGCATTTGGCATGCTAAATCAAACACAGTTTGTGATACCTGTTTGAAACTTGGCTCACTCAATTAGTTCTCAGTGCACTCTCTATGCATTGTCCCCCGCTGAAGTATCCCCAAGCAGAGGCAAGGAAAATACGCTTTCTTATGTAAGTGTTTGCAGAGCTTCCACAAAACTCCCAAGTTTACTGGAATTTCAGCGAATATTTTTTCACTTGATCTTGTTGATCCTAGGTAAGAAAGATGAGTATACCAGTTGCATTTGCCTGCCAAAATTTCGTTCTTCTAAGTTGAAGCATGTGCTTTCAGGAAGACATTGCATTTGGGGGGTTTCTCTTCATTTTAACCTATAGGAATACATGCATTTGGAACTCTAAATCAAACACTGTTTGTGCTAGCTACTTGAAGCTTGACTCACTCAGTTAGTTCCTGGTGTACTCTCTGTGCTTTGTTCCCTGTTGAAGTGGTCCTAAGTGGAGGCGAGGAACATACGCTTTCCTTAGAAAGCATTGACAGAGCTTCAACAGAGCTCCAAGTTAACTGGAATCTCTGCAAATATTTACTCACCTGATCTTGATGACCCTTGTCAGGAAAGATGAGTATACCAGTTGCACTTAGCTACCCAAATGTCGTTCTTCTAGGTTGAAAAGTTCGTTTGCAGGAACACTTTGAATTTTTAGGTTTCACTTCACTTTTCCTTATAGGGACGTATGCATTTGGACTTATAAACCAAACACGGTTTATGCTAGCTGCTTGAAACTGAAACGCACTCAACTAGTTCTCAGTGCGATCTCTATGCTTTGTTTTCTGTTGAAGTAACCCTAAGCAGAGGCCAGGGAAAGAAACTTTCATTGGAAAGCATTTGCAGTGATTGCACAGAACTTTGAGTTTCCTGGAATCTCAGCAAACATTTTTTCACCCTAACTTGTTGTTAACTCGACAGGAAAGATAAGTATACCGGTTGCATTTGGCTGCCCAAATTTAGATCTTCTAGGTTGAATAGTTGGTTTGCAGGAATACTTTGAAATTTTAGGTTTCACTTCATTTTCCCCTATAGGGATACATGCACATGGAACTCTAAATCAAACACGGTTTTTGCTGTGTGCTTGTAACTTGACTCATTCAACTAGTTCTCAGTGCACTCTCTATGCATTGTTCCCTGTTGAAGTAGCCCTAAGCAGAGGCAAGGAAAACACACTTTCTTTGGAAAGTATTCACCGAGCTTCCAAAAAACTCAGAGATTACGGAAACCTCAGCAAATATTTTGTCACCCTATCTTGTTGATACTTGGTAGGAAAAAGGTGTATACCAGTTGTGCTTGGCTGCACAAATTTTGTTCTGCTAGGTTGAAGCATTCCTTTGCAGGATGACTTTGAATATTTAGGTTTTACTACATTTTCCCCTATAGGGAAACATGATTTTGAAAATCTAAATCAAACACGGTTTGTGCTAGCTGCTTGAAACTTGACTCACTGAATGAATTCTCATTGTGCTCTCTACGCTTCGTTACCGGTTTATGTACCCCTAAGCAGAGCAAAGAAAAATAGACTTTCATTTGAACGTGTTTGTAGAGCATCCACAGAACTCAAGAGTTTACTGGACTCTCAGCAAATGTTTTTTCACCCGATCTTGTTGAAACTTGGCAGCAAAAATGAGTATATGGGTTGCACTTGGCAACCCAAATTTCGTAATCTTATGTTGAAGAGTTCCTTTGCAGGAACACTTTGAATTTTTAGGTTTAACTTCTTTTTTCCCTATGTGAATACATGCATTTGGAATGCTAAATCAAACACAGTTTGTGATACCTGTTTGAAACTTGGCTCACTCAATTAGTTCTCAGTGCACTCTCTATGCATTGTCCCCCGCTGAAGTATCCCCAAGCAGAGGCAAGGAAAATACGCTTTCTTATGTAAGTGTTTGCAGAGCTTCCACAAAACTCCCAAGTTTACTGGAATTTCAGCGAATATTTTTTCACTTGATCTTCTTGATCCTAGGTAAGAAAGATGAGTATACCAGTTGCATTTGCCTGCCAAAATTTCGTTCTTCTAAGTTGAAGCATGTGCTTTCAGGAAGACATTGCATTTGGGGGGTTTCTCTTCATTTTAACCTATAGGAATACATGCATTTGGAACTCTAAATCAAACACTGTTTGTGCTAGCTGCTTGAAGCTTGACTCACTCAATTAGTTCCTGGTGTACTCTCTGTGCTTTGTTCCCTGTTGAAGTGGTCCTAAGTGGAGGCGAGGAACATACGCTTTCCTTAGAAAGCATTTACAGAGCTTCAACAGAGCTCCAAGTGAACTGGAATCTCTGCAAATATTTACTCACCTGATCTTGAGGACCCTTGTCAGGAAAGATGAGTATACCAGTTGCACTTAGCTACCCAAATGTCGTTCTTCTAGGTTGAAAAGTTCGTTTGCAGGAACACTTTGAATTTTTAGGTTTCACTTCACTTTTCCTTATAGGGACGTATGCATTTGGACTTATAAATCAAACACGGTTTATGCTAGCTGCTTGAAACTGAAACTCACTCAACTAGTTCTCAGTGCGATCTCTATGCTTTGTTTTCTGTTGAAGTAACCCTAAGCAGAGGCCAGGGAAAGAAACTTTCATTGGAAAGCATTTGCAGTGATTCCACAGAACTTTGAGTTTCCTGGAATCTCAGCAAATATTTTTTCACCCTAACTTGTTGTTAACTCGACAGGAAAGATAAGTAGACCGGTTGCATTTGGCTGCCCAAATTTAGATCTTCTAGGTTGAATAGTTGGTTTGCAGGAATACTTTGAAATTTTAGGTTTCACTTCATTTTCCCCTATAGGGATACATGCATATGGAACTCTAAATCAAACACGGTTTTTGCTGTGTGCTTGTAACTTGACTCATTCAACTAGTTCTCAGTGCACTCTCTATGCATTGTTCCCTGTTGAAGTAGCCCTAAGCAGAGGCAAGGAAAACACACTTTCTTTGGAAAGTATTCACCGAGCTTCCAAAAAACTCAGAGATTACGGAAACCTCAGCAAATATTTTGTCACCCTATCTTGTTGATACTTGGTAGGAAAAAGGTGTATACCAGTTGCGCTTGGCTGCACAAATTTTGTTCTGCTAGGTTGAAGCATTCCTTTGCAGGATGACTTTGAATATTTAGGTTTTACTACATTTTCCCCTCTAGGGATACATGCTTTTGAAAATCTAAATCAAACACGGTTTGTGCTAGCTGATTGAAACTTGACTCACTGAATGAATTCTCACTGTGCTCTCTACGCTTTGTTACCGGTTTATGTACCCCTAAGCAGAGCAAAGAAAAATAGACTTTCATTTGAACGTGTTTGTAGAGCATCCACAGAACTCAAGAGTTTACTGGACTCTCAGCAAATGTTTTTTCACCCGATCTTGTTGAAACTTGGCAGCAAAAATGAGTATATGGGTTGCACTTGGCAGCCCAAATTTCGTAATCTTATGTTGAAGAGTTCCTTTGCAGGAACACTTTGAATTTTTAGGTTTAACTTCTTTTTTCCCTATGTGAATACATGCATTTGGAATGCTAAATCAAACACAGTTTGTGATACCTGTTTGAAACTTGGCTCACTCAATTAGTTCTCAGTGCACTCTCTATGCATTGCCCCCCGCTGAAGTATCCCCAAGCAGAGGCAAGGAAAATACGCTTTCTTATGTAAGTGTTTGCAGAGCTTCCACAAAACTCCCAAGTTTACTGGAATCTCAGCGAATATTTTTTCACTTGATCTTGTTGATCCTAGGTAAGAAAGATGAGTATACCAGTTGCATTTGCCTGCCAAAATTTCGTTCTTCTAAGTTGAAGCATGTGCTTTCAGGAAGACATTGCATTTGGGGGGGGGTTCTCTTCATTTTAACCTATAGGAATACATGCATTTGGAACTCTAAATCAAACACTCTTTGTGCTAGCTGCTTGAAGCTTGACTCACTCAATTAGTTCCTGGTGTACTCTCTGTGCTTTGTTCCCTGTTGAAGTGGTCCTAAGTGGAGGCGAGGAACATAAGCTTTCCTTAGAAAGCATTTACAGAGCTTCAACAGAGCTCCAAGTGAACTGGAATCTCTGCAAATATTTACTCACCTGATCTTGAGGACCCTTGTCAGGAAAGATGAGTATACCAGTTGCACTTAGCTACCCAAATGTCGTTCTTCTAGGTTGAAAAGTTCGTTTGCAGGAACACTTTGAATTTTTAGGTTTCACTTCACTTTTCCTTATAGGGACGTATGCATTTGGACTTATAAATCAAACACGGTTTATGCTAGCTGCTTGAAACTGAAACTCACTCAACTAGTTCTCAGTGCGATCTCTATGCTTTGTTTTCTGTTGAAGTAACCCTAAGCAGAGGCCAGGGAAAGAAACTTTCATTGGAAAGCATTTGCAGTGATTGCACAGAACTTTGAGTTTCCTGGAATCCCAGCAAATATTTTTTCACCCTAACTTGTTGTTAACTCGACAGGAAAGATAAGTATACCGGTTGCATTTGACTGCCCCTAATTTACATATTCTAGGTTGAATAGTTGGTTTGCAGGAATACCTTTGAAATTTTAGGTTTCACTTCATTTCCATATAGGGATACATGCATATGGAACTCTAATTCAAACACGGTTTTTGCTGTGTGCTTGTAACTTGACTCATTCAACTAGTTCTCAGTGCACTCTCTACTCATTGTTCCCTGTTGAAGTAGCCCTAAGCAGAGGCAAGGAAAACACACTTTCTTTGGAAAGTATTCACCGAGCTTCCAAAAAACTCAGAGATTACGGAAACCTCAGCAAATATTTTGTCACCCTATCTTGTTGATACTTGGTAGGAAAAAGGTTGTATAGCAGTTGCTCTTGGCTGCACAAATTTTGTTCTGCAGGTTGAAGCATTCCTTTGCAGGACGACTTTGAATATTTAGGTTTTACTACATTTTCCCCTCTAGGGATACATGCTTTTGAAAATCTAAATCAAACACGGTTTGTGCTAGCTGCTTGAAACTTGACTCACTGAATGGATTCTCATTGTGCTCTCTATGCTTCGATACCGGTTTATGTACCCCTAAGCAGAGCAAAGAAAAATAGACTTTCATTTGAACGTGTTTGTAGAGCATCCACAGAACTCAAGAGTTTACTGGACTCTCAGCAAATGTTTTTTCACCCGATCTTGTTGAAACTTGGCAGCAAAAATGAGTATATGGGTTGCACTTGGCAGCCCAAATTTCGTAATCTTATGTTGAAGAGTTCCTTTGCAGGAACACTTTGAATTTTTAGGTTTAACTTCTTTTTTCCCTATGTGAATACATGCATTTGGAATGCTAAATCAAACACAGTTTGTGATACCTGTTTGAAACTTGGCTCACTCAATTAGTTCTCAGTGCACTCTCTATGCATTGTCCCCCGCTGAAGTATCCCCAAGCAGAGGCAAGGAAAATACGCTTTCTTATGTAAGTGTTTGCAGAGCTTCCACAAAACTCCCAAGTTTACTGGAATTTCAGCGAATATTTTTTCACTTGATCTTCTTGATCCTAGGTAAGAAAGATGAGTATACCAGTTGCATTTGCCTGCCAAAATTTCGTTCTTCTAAGTTGAAGCATGTGCTTTCAGGAAGACATTGCATTTGGGGGGTTTCTCTTCATTTTAACCTATAGGAATACATGCATTTGGAACTCTAAATCAAACACTGTTTGTGCTAGCTGCTTGAAGCTTGACTCACTCAATTAGTTCCTGGTGTACTCTCTGTGCTTTGTTCCCTGTTGAAGTGGTCCTAAGTGGAGGCGAGGAACATACGCTTTCCTTAGAAAGCATTTACAGAGCTTCAACAGAGCTCCAAGTGAACTGGAATCTCTGCAAATATTTACTCACCTGATCTTGAGGACCCTTGTCAGGAAAGATGAGTATACCAGTTGCACTTAGCTACCCAAATGTCGTTCTTCTAGGTTGAAAAGTTCGTTTGCAGGAACACTTTGAATTTTTAGGTTTCACTTCACTTTTCCTTATAGGGACGTATGCATTTGGACTTATAAATCAAACACGGTTTATGCTAGCTGCTTGAAACTGAAACTCACTCAACTAGTTCTCAGTGCGATCTCTATGCTTTGTTTTCTGTTGAAGTAACCCTAAGCAGAGGCCAGGGAAAGAAACTTTCATTGGAAAGCATTTGCAGTGATTGCACAGAACTTTGAGTTTCCTGGAATCCCAGCAAATATTTTTTCACCCTAACTTGTTGTTAACTCGACAGGAAAGATAAGTATACCGGTTGCATTTGACTGCCCAAATTTACATCTTCTAGGTTGAATAGTTGGTTTGCAGGAATACTTTGAAATTTTAGGTTTCACTTCATTTTCCCCTATAGGGATACATGCATATGGAACTCTAAATCAAACACGGTTTTTGCTGTGTGCTTGTAACTTGACTCATTCAACTAGTTCTCAGTGCACTCTCTACTCATTGTTCCCTGTTGAGGTAGCCCTAAGCAGAGGCAAGGAAAACACACTTTCTTTGGAAAGTATTCACCGAGCTTCCAAAAAACTCAGAGATTACGGAAACCTCAGCAAATATTTTGTCACCCTATCTTGTTGATACTTGGTAGGAAAAAGGTGTATAGCAGTTGCTCTTGGCTGCACAAATTTTGTTCTGCTAGGTTGAAGCATTCCTTTGCAGGACGACTTTGAATATTTAGGTTTTACTACATTTTCCCCTCTAGGGATACATGCTTTTGAAAATCTAAATCAAACACGGTTTGTGCTAGCTGCTTGAAACTTGACTCACTGAATGGATTCTCATTGTGCTCTCTATGCTTCGATACCGGTTTATGTACCCCTAAGCAGAGCAAAGAAAAATAGACTTTCATTTGAACGTGTTTGTAGAGCATCCACAGAACTCAAGAGTTTACTGGACTCTCAGCAAATGTTTTTTCACCCGATCTTGTTGAAACTTGGCAGCAAAAATGAGTATATGGGTTGCACTTGGCAGCCCAAATTTCGTAATCTTATGTTGAAGAGTTCCTTTGCAGGAACACTTTGAATTTTTAGGTTTAACTTCTTTTTTCCCTATGTGAATACATGCATTTGGAATGCTAAATCAAACACAGTTTGTGATACCTGTTTGAAACTTGGCTCACTCAATTAGTTCTCAGTGCACTCTCTATGCATTGTCCCCCGCTGAAGTATCCCCAAGCAGAGGCAAGGAAAATACGCTTTCTTATGTAAGTGTTTGCAGAGCTTCCACAAAACTCCCAAGTTTACTGGAATTTCAGCGAATATTTTTTCACTTGATCTTCTTGATCCTAGGTAAGAAAGATGAGTATACCAGTTGCATTTGCCTGCCAAAATTTCGTTCTTCTAAGTTGAAGCATGTGCTTTCAGGAAGACATTGCATTTGGGGGGTTTCTCTTCATTTTAACCTATAGGAATACATGCATTTGGAACTCTAAATCAAACACTGTTTGTGCTAGCTGCTTGAAGCTTGACTCACTCAATTAGTTCCTGGTGTACTCTCTGTGCTTTGTTCCCTGTTGAAGTGGTCCTAAGTGGAGGCGAGGAACATACGCTTTCCTTAGAAAGCATTTACAGAGCTTCAACAGAGCTCCAAGTGAACTGGAATCTCTGCAAATATTTACTCACCTGATCTTGAGGACCCTTGTCAGGAAAGATGAGTATACCAGTTGCACTTAGCTACCCAAATGTCGTTCTTCTAGGTTGAAAAGTTCGTTTGCAGGAACACTTTGAATTTTTAGGTTTCACTTCACTTTTCCTTATAGGGACGTATGCATTTGGACTTATAAATCAAACACGGTTTATGCTAGCTGCTTGAAACTGAAACTCACTAAACTAGTTCTCAGTGCGATCTCTATGCTTTGTTTTCTGTTGAAGTAACCCTAAGCAGAGGCCAGGGAAAGAAACTTTCATTGGAAAGCATTTGCAGTGATTGCACAGAACTTTGAGTTTCCTGGAATCTCAGCAAATATTTTTTCACCCTAACTTGTTGTTAACTCGACAGGAAAGATAAGTAGACCGGTTGCATTTGGCTGCCCAAATTTAGATCTTCTAGGTTGAATAGTTGGTTTGCAGGAATACTTTGAAATTTTAGGTTTCACTTCATTTTCCCCTATAGGGATACATGCATATGGAACTCTAAATCAAACACGGTTTTTGCTGTGTGCTTGTAACTTGACTCATTCAACTAGTTCTCAGTGCACTCTCTATGCATTGTTCCCTGTTGAAGTAGCCCTAAGCAGAGGCAAGGAAAACACACTTTCTTTGGAAAGTATTCACCGAGCTTCCAAAAAACTCAGAGATTACGGAAACCTCAGCAAATATTTTGTCACCCTATCTTGTTGATACTTGGTAGGAAAAAGGTGTATACCAGTTGCGCTTGGCTGCACAAATTTTGTTCTGCTAGGTTGAAGCATTCCTTTGCAGGATGACTTTGAATATTTAGGTTTTACTACATTTTCCCCTCTAGGGATACATGCTTTTGAAAATCTAAATCAAACACGGTTTGTGCTAGCTGATTGAAACTTGACTCACTGAATGAATTCTCACTGTGCTCTCTACGCTTTGTTACCGGTTTATGTACCCCTAAGCAGAGCAAAGAAAAATAGACTTTCATTTGAACGTGTTTGTAGAGCATCCACAGAACTCAAGAGTTTACTGGACTCTCAGCAAATGTTTTTTCACCCGATCTTGTTGAAACTTGGCAGCAAAAATGAGTATATGGGTTGCACTTGGCAGCCCAAATTTCGTAATCTTATGTTGAAGAGTTCCTTTGCAGGAACACTTTGAATTTTTAGGTTTAACTTCTTTTTTCCCTATGTGAATACATGCATTTGGAATGCTAAATCAAACACAGTTTGTGATACCTGTTTGAAACTTGGCTCACTCAATTAGTTCTCAGTGCACTCTCTATGCATTGTCCCCCGCTGAAGTATCCCCAAGCAGAGGCAAGGAAAATACGCTTTCTTATGTAAGTGTTTGCAGAGCTTCCACAAAACTCCCAAGTTTACTGGAATTTCAGCGAATATTTTTTCACTTGATCTTCTTGATCCTAGGTAAGAAAGATGAGTATACCAGTTGCATTTGCCTGCCAAAATTTCGTTCTTCTAAGTTGAAGCATGTGCTTTCAGGAAGACATTGCATTTGGGGGGTTTCTCTTCATTTTAACCTATAGGAATACATGCATTTGGAACTCTAAATCAAACACTGTTTGTGCTAGCTGCTTGAAGCTTGACTCACTCAATTAGTTCCTGGTGTACTCTCTGTGCTTTGTTCCCTGTTGAAGTGGTCCTAAGTGGAGGCGAGGAACATACGCTTTCCTTAGAAAGCATTTACAGAGCTTCAACAGAGCTCCAAGTGAACTGGAATCTCTGCAAATATTTACTCACCTGATCTTGAGGACCCTTGTCAGGAAAGATGAGTATACCAGTTGCACTTAGCTACCCAAATGTCGTTCTTCTAGGTTGAAAAGTTCGTTTGCAGGAACACTTTGAATTTTTAGGTTTCACTTCACTTTTCCTTATAGGGACGTATGCATTTGGACTTATAAATCAAACACGGTTTATGCTAGCTGCTTGAAACTGAAACTCACTCAACTAGTTCTCAGTGCGATCTCTATGCTTTGTTTTCTGTTGAAGTAACCCTAAGCAGAGGCCAGGGAAAGAAACTTTCATTGGAAAGCATTTGCAGTGATTGCACAGAACTTTGAGTTTCCTGGAATCTCAGCAAATATTTTTTCACCCTAACTTGTTGTTAACTCGACAGGAAAGATAAGTAGACCGGTTGCATTTGGCTGCCCAAATTTAGATCTTCTAGGTTGAATAGTTGGTTTGCAGGAATACTTTGAAATTTTAGGTTTCACTTCATTTTCCCCTATAGGGATACATGCATATGGAACTCTAAATCAAACACGGTTTTTGCTGTGTGCTTGTAACTTGACTCATTCAACTAGTTCTCAGTGCACTCTCTATGCATTGTTCCCTGTTGAAGTAGCCCTAAGCAGAGGCAAGGAAAACACACTTTCTTTGGAAAGTATTCACCGAGCTTCCAAAAAACTCAGAGATTACGGAAACCTCAGCAAATATTTTGTCACCCTATCTTGTTGATACTTGGTAGGAAAAAGGTGTATACCAGTTGCGCTTGGCTGCACAAATTTTGTTCTGCTAGGTTGAAGCATTCCTTTTCAGGATGACTTTGAATATTTAGGTTTTACTACATTTTCCCCTCTAGGGATACATGCTTTTGAAAATCTAAATCAAACACGGTTTGTGCTAGCTGATTGAAACTTGACTCACTGAATGAATTCTCACTGTGCTCTCTACGCTTTGTTACCGGTTTATGTACCCCTAAGCAGAGCAAAGAAAAATAGACTTTCATTTGAACGTGTTTGTAGAGCATCCACAGAACTCAAGAGTTTACTGGACTCTCAGCAAATGTTTTTTCACCCGATCTTGTTGAAACTTGGCAGCAAAAATGAGTATATGGGTTGCACTTGGCAGCCCAAATTTCGTAATCTTATGTTGAAGAGTTCCTTTGCAGGAACACTTTGAATTTTTAGGTTTAACTTCTTTTTTCCCTATGTGAATACATGCATTTGGAATGCTAAATCAAACACAGTTTGTGATACCTGTTTGAAACTTGGCTCACTCAATTAGTTCTCAGTGCACTCTCTATGCATTGCCCCCCGCTGAAGTATCCCCAAGGAGAGGCAAGGAAAATACGCTTTCTTATGTAAGTGTTTGCAGAGCTTCCACAAAACTCCCAAGTTTACTGGAATCTCAGCGAATATTTTTTCACTTGATCTTGTTGATCCTAGGTAAGAAAGATGAGTATACCAGTTGCATTTGCCTGCCAAAATTTCGTTCTTCTAAGTTGAAGCATGTGCTTTCAGGAAGACATTGCATTTGGGGGGGGGTTCTCTTCATTTTAACCTATAGGAATACATGCATTTGGAACTCTAAATCAAACACTCTTTGTGCTAGCTGCTTGAAGCTTGACTCACTCAATTAGTTCCTGGTGTACTCTCTGTGCTTTGTTCCCTGTTGAAGTGGTCCTAAGTGGAGGCGAGGAACATAAGCTTTCCTTAGAAAGCATTTACAGAGCTTCAACAGAGCTCCAAGTGAACTGGAATCTCTGCAAATATTTACTCACCTGATCTTGAGGACCCTTGTCAGGAAAGATGAGTATACCAGTTGCACTTAGCTACCCAAATGTCGTTCTTCTAGGTTGAAAAGTTCGTTTGCAGGAACACTTTGAATTTTTAGGTTTCACTTCACTTTTCCTTATAGGGACGTATGCATTTGGACTTATAAATCAAACACGGTTTATGCTAGCTGCTTGAAACTGAAACTCACTCAACTAGTTCTCAGTGCGATCTCTATGCTTTGTTTTCTGTTGAAGTAACCCTAAGCAGAGGCCAGGGAAAGAAACTTTCATTGGAAAGCATTTGCAGTGATTGCACAGAACTTTGAGTTTCCTGGAATCCCAGCAAATATTTTTTCACCCTAACTTGTTGTTAACTCGACAGGAAAGATAAGTATACCGGTTGCATTTGACTGCCCAAATTTACATCTTCTAGGTTGAATAGTTGGTTTGCAGGAATACTTTGAAATTTTAGGTTTCACTTCATTTTCCCCTATAGGGATACATGCATATGGAACTCTAAATCAAACACGGTTTTTGCTGTGTGCTTGTAACTTGACTCATTCAACTAGTTCTCAGTGCACTCTCTACTCATTGTTCCCTGTTGAAGTAGCCCTAAGCAGAGGCAAGGAAAACACACTTTCTTTGGAAAGTATTCACCGAGCTTCCAAAAAACTCAGAGATTACGGAAACCTCAGCAAATATTTTGTCACCCTATCTTGTTGATACTTGGTAGGAAAAAGGTGTATAGCAGTTGCTCTTGGCTGCACAAATTTTGTTCTGCTAGGTTGAAGCATTCCTTTGCAGGACGACTTTGAATATTTAGGTTTTACTACATTTTCCCCTCTAGGGATACATGCTTTTGAAAATCTAAATCAAACACGGTTTGTGCTAGCTGCTTGAAACTTGACTCACTGAATGGATTCTCATTGTGCTCTCTATGCTTCGATACCGGTTTATGTACCCCTAAGCAGAGCAAAGAAAAATAGACTTTCATTTGAACGTGTTTGTAGAGCATCCACAGAACTCAAGAGTTTACTGGACTCTCAGCAAATGTTTTTTCACCCGATCTTGTTGAAACTTGGCAGCAAAAATGAGTATATGGGTTGCACTTGGCAGCCCAAATTTCGTAATCTTATGTTGAAGAGTTCCTTTGCAGGAACACTTTGAATTTTTAGGTTTAACTTCTTTTTTCCCTATGTGAATACATGCATTTGGAATGCTAAATCAAACACAGTTTGTGATACCTGTTTGAAACTTGGCTCACTCAATTAGTTCTCAGTGCACTCTCTATGCATTGCCCCCCGCTGAAGTATCCCCAAGCAGAGGCAAGGAAAATACGCTTTCTTATGTAAGTGTTTGCAGAGCTTCCACAAAACTCCCAAGTTTACTGGAATTTCAGCGAATATTTTTTCACTTGATCTTCTTGATCCTAGGTAAGAAAGATGAGTATACCAGTTGCATTTGCCTGCCAAAATTTCGTTCTTCTAAGTTGAAGCATGTGCTTTCAGGAAGACATTGCATTTGGGGGGTTTCTCTTCATTTTAACCTATAGGAATACATGCATTTGGAACTCTAAATCAAACACTGTTTGTGCTAGCTGCTTGAAGCTTGACTCACTCAATTAGTTCCTGGTGTACTCTCTGTGCTTTGTTCCCTGTTGAAGTGGTCCTAAGTGGAGGCGAGGAACATACGCTTTCCTTAGAAAGCATTTACAGAGCTTCAACAGAGCTCCAAGTGAACTGGAATCTCTGCAAATATTTACTCACCTGATCTTGAGGACCCTTGTCAGGAAAGATGAGTATACCAGTTGCACTTAGCTACCCAAATGTCGTTCTTCTAGGTTGAAAAGTTCGTTTGCAGGAACACTTTGAATTTTTAGGTTTCACTTCACTTTTCCTTATAGGGACGTATGCATTTGGACTTATAAATCAAACACGGTTTATGCTAGCTGCTTGAAACTGAAACTCACTCAACTAGTTCTCAGTGCGATCTCTATGCTTTGTTTTCTGTTGAAGTAACCCTAAGCAGAGGCCAGGGAAAGAAACTTTCATTGGAAAGCATTTGCAGTGATTGCACAGAACTTTGAGTTTCCTGGAATCTCAGCAAATATTTTTTCACCCTAACTTGTTGTTAACTCGACAGGAAAGATAAGTAGACCGGTTGCATTTGGCTGCCCAAATTTAGATCTTCTAGGTTGAATAGTTGGTTTGCAGGAATACTTTGAAATTTTAGGTTTCACTTCATTTTCCCCTATAGGGATACATGCATATGGAACTCTAAATCAAACACGGTTTTTGCTGTGTGCTTGTAACTTGACTCATTCAACTAGTTCTCAGTGCACTCTCTACGCATTGTTCCCTGTTGAAGTAGCCCTAAGCAGAGGCAAGGAAAACACACTTTCTTTGGAAAGTATTCACCGAGCTTCCAAAAAACTCAGAGATTACGGAAACCTCAGCAAATATTTTGTCACCCTATCTTGTTGATACTTGGTAGGAAAAAGGTGTATAGCAGTTGCTCTTGGCTGCACAAATTTTGTTCTGCTAGGTTGAAGCATTCCTTTGCAGGACGACTTTGAATATTTAGGTTTTACTACATTTTCCCCTCTAGGGATACATGCTTTTGAAAATCTAAATCAAACACGGTTTGTGCTAGCTGATTGAAACTTGACTCACTGAATGAATTCTCACTGTGCTCTCTACGCTTTGTTACCGGTTTATGTACCCCTAAGCAGAGCAAAGAAAAATAGACTTTCATTTGAACGTGTTTGTAGAGCATCCACAGAACTCAAGAGTTTACTGGACTCTCAGCAAATGTTTTTTCACCCGATCTTGTTGAAACTTGGCAGCAAAAATGAGTATATGGGTTGCACTTGGCAGCCCAAATTTCGTAATCTTATGTTGAAGAGTTCCTTTGCAGGAACACTTTGAATTTTTAGGTTTAACTTCTTTTTTCCCTATGTGAATACATGCATTTGGAATGCTAAATCAAACACAGTTTGTGATACCTGTTTGAAACTTGGCTCACTCAATTAGTTCTCAGTGCACTCTCTATGCATTGCCCCCCGCTGAAGTATCCCCAAGCAGAGGCAAGGAAAATACGCTTTCTTATGTAAGTGTTTGCAGAGCTTCCACAAAACTCCCAAGTTTACTGGAATTTCAGCGAATATTTTTTCACTTGATCTTGTTGATCCTAGGTAAGAAAGATGAGTATACCAGTTGCATTTGCCTGCCAAAATTTCGTTCTTCTAAGTTGAAGCATGTGCTTTCAGGAAGACATTGCATTTGGGGGGGGGTTCTCTTCATTTTAACCTATAGGAATACATGCATTTGGAACTCTAAATCAAACACTCTTTGTGCTAGCTGCTTGAAGCTTGACTCACTCAATTAGTTCCTGGTGTACTCTCTGTGCTTTGTTCCCTGTTGAAGTGGTCCTAAGTGGAGGCGAGGAACATACGCTTTCCTTAGAAAGCATTTACAGAGCTTCAACAGAGCTCCAAGTGAACTGGAATCTCTGCAAATATTTACTCACCTGATCTTGAGGACCCTTGTCAGGAAAGATGAGTATACCAGTTGCACTTAGCTACCCAAATGTCGTTCTTCTAGGTTGAAAAGTTCGTTTGCAGGAACACTTTGAATTTTTAGGTTTCACTTCACTTTTCCTTATAGGGACGTATGCATTTGGACTTATAAATCAAACACGGTTTATGCTAGCTGCTTGAAACTGAAACTCACTCAACTAGTTCTCAGTGCGATCTCTATGCTTTGTTTTCTGTTGAAGTAACCCTAAGCAGAGGCCAGGGAAAGAAACTTTCATTGGAAAGCATTTGCAGTGATTGCACAGAACTTTGAGTTTCCTGGAATCTCAGCAAATATTTTTTCACCCTAACTTGTTGTTAACTCGACAGGAAAGATAAGTAGACCGGTTGCATTTGGCTGCCCAAATTTAGATCTTCTAGGTTGAATAGTTGGTTTGCAGGAATACTTTGAAATTTTAGGTTTCACTTCATTTTCCCCTATAGGGATACATGCATATGGAACTCTAAATCAAACACGGTTTTTGCTGTGTGCTTGTAACTTGACTCATTCAACTAGTTCTCAGTGCACTCTCTACGCATTGTTCCCTGTTGAAGTAGCCCTAAGCAGAGGCAAGGAAAACACACTTTCTTTGGAAAGTATTCACCGAGCTTCCAAAAAACTCAGAGATTACGGAAACCTCAGCAAATATTTTGTCACCCTATCTTGTTGATACTTGGTAGGAAAAAGGTGTATAGCAGTTGCTCTTGGCTGCACAAATTTTGTTCTGCTAGGTTGAAGCATTCCTTTGCAGGACGACTTTGAATATTTAGGTTTTACTACATTTTCCCCTCTAGGGATACATGCTTTTGAAAATCTAAATCAAACACGGTTTGTGCTAGCTGCTTGAAACTTGACTCACTGAATGGATTCTCATTGTGCTCTCTATGCTTCGATACCGGTTTATGTACCCCTAAGCAGAGCAAAGAAAAATAGACTTTCATTTGAACGTGTTTGTAGAGCATCCACAGAACTCAAGAGTTTACTGGACTCTCAGCAAATGTTTTTTCACCCGATCTTGTTGAAACTTGGCAGCAAAAATGAGTATATGGGTTGCACTTGGCAGCCCAAATTTCGTAATCTTATGTTGAAGAGTTCCTTTGCAGGAACACTTTGAATTTTTAGGTTTAACTTCTTTTTTCCCTATGTGAATACATGCATTTGGAATGCTAAATCAAACACAGTTTGTGATACCTGTTTGAAACTTGGCTCACTCAATTAGTTCTCAGTGCACTCTCTATGCATTGTCCCCCGCTGAAGTATCCCCAAGCAGAGGCAAGGAAAATACGCTTTCTTATGTAAGTGTTTGCAGAGCTTCCACAAAACTCCCAAGTTTACTGGAATTTCAGCGAATATTTTTTCACTTGATCTTCTTGATCCTAGGTAAGAAAGATGAGTATACCAGTTGCATTTGCCTGCCAAAATTTCGTTCTTCTAAGTTGAAGCATGTGCTTTCAGGAAGACATTGCATTTGGGGGGTTTCTCTTCATTTTAACCTATAGGAATACATGCATTTGGAACTCTAAATCAAACACTGTTTGTGCTAGCTGCTTGAAGCTTGACTCACTCAATTAGTTCCTGGTGTACTCTCTGTGCTTTGTTCCCTGTTGAAGTGGTCCTAAGTGGAGGCGAGGAACATACGCTTTCCTTAGAAAGCATTTACAGAGCTTCAACAGAGCTCCAAGTGAACTGGAATCTCTGCAAATATTTACTCACCTGATCTTGAGGACCCTTGTCAGGAAAGATGAGTATACCAGTTGCACTTAGCTACCCAAATGTCGTTCTTCTAGGTTGAAAAGTTCGTTTGCAGGAACACTTTGAATTTTTAGGTTTCACTTCACTTTTCCTTATAGGGACGTATGCATTTGGACTTATAAATCAAACACGGTTTATGCTAGCTGCTTGAAACTGAAACTCACTCAACTAGTTCTCAGTGCGATCTCTATGCTTTGTTTTCTGTTGAAGTAACCCTAAGCAGAGGCCAGGGAAAGAAACTTTCATTGGAAAGCATTTGCAGTGATTGCACAGAACTTTGAGTTTCCTGGAATCCCAGCAAATATTTTTTCACCCTAACTTGTTGTTAACTCGACAGGAAAGATAAGTATACCGGTTGCATTTGACTGCCCAAATTTACATCTTCTAGGTTGAATAGTTGGTTTGCAGGAATACTTTGAAATTTTAGGTTTCACTTCATTTTCCCCTATAGGGATACATGCATATGGAACTCTAAATCAAACACGGTTTTTGCTGTGTGCTTGTAACTTGACTCATTCAACTAGTTCTCAGTGCACTCTCTACTCATTGTTCCCTGTTGAAGTAGCCCTAAGCAGAGGCAAGGAAAACACACTTTCTTTGGAAAGTATTCACCGAGCTTCCAAAAAACTCAGAGATTACGGAAACCTCAGCAAATATTTTGTCACCCTATCTTGTTGATACTTGGTAGGAAAAAGGTGTATAGCAGTTGCTCTTGGCTGCACAAATTTTGTTCTGCTAGGTTGAAGCATTCCTTTGCAGGACGACTTTGAATATTTAGGTTTTACTACATTTTCCCCTCTAGGGATACATGCTTTTGAAAATCTAAATCAAACACGGTTTGTGCTAGCTGCTTGAAACTTGACTCACTGAATGGATTCTCATTGTGCTCTCTATGCTTCGATACCGGTTTATGTACCCCTAAGCAGAGCAAAGAAAAATAGACTTTCATTTGAACGTGTTTGTAGAGCATCCACAGAACTCAAGAGTTTACTGGACTCTCAGCAAATGTTTTTTCACCCGATCTTGTTGAAACTTGGCAGCAAAAATGAGTATATGGGTTGCACTTGGCAGCCCAAATTTCGTAATCTTATGTTGAAGAGTTCCTTTGCAGGAACACTTTGAATTTTTAGGTTTAACTTCTTTTTTCCCTATGTGAATACATGCATTTGGAATGCTAAATCAAACACAGTTTGTGATACCTGCTTGAAACTTGGCTCACTCAATTAGTTCTCAGTGCACTCTCTATGCATTGTCCCCCGCTGAAGTATCCCCAAGCAGAGGCAAGGAAAATACGCTTTCTTATGTAAGTGTTTGCAGAGCTTCCACAAAACTCCCAAGTTTACTGGAATTTCAGCGAATATTTTTTCACTTGATCTTCTTGATCCTAGGTAAGAAAGATGAGTATACCAGTTGCATTTGCCTGCCAAAATTTCGTTCTTCTAAGTTGAAGCATGTGCTTTCAGGAAGACATTGCATTTGGGGGGTTTCTCTTCATTTTAACCTATAGGAATACATGCATTTGGAACTCTAAATCAAACACTGTTTGTGCTAGCTGCTTGAAGCTTGACTCACTCAATTAGTTCCTGGTGTACTCTCTGTGCTTTGTTCCCTGTTGAAGTGGTCCTAAGTGGAGGCGAGGAACATACGCTTTCCTTAGAAAGCATTTACAGAGCTTCAACAGAGCTCCAAGTGAACTGGAATCTCTGCAAATATTTACTCACCTGATCTTGAGGACCCTTGTCAGGAAAGATGAGTATACCAGTTGCACTTAGCTACCCAAATGTCGTTCTTCTAGGTTGAAAAGTTCGTTTGCAGGAACACTTTGAATTTTTAGGTTTCACTTCACTTTTCCTTATAGGGACGTATGCATTTGGACTTATAAATCAAACACGGTTTATGCTAGCTGCTTGAAACTGAAACTCACTCAACTAGTTCTCAGTGCGATCTCTATGCTTTGTTTTCTGTTGAAGTAACCCTAAGCAGAGGCCAGGGAAAGAAACTTTCATTGGAAAGCATTTGCAGTGATTGCACAGAACTTTGAGTTTCCTGGAATCTCAGCAAATATTTTTTCACCCTAACTTGTTGTTAACTCGACAGGAAAGATAAGTAGACCGGTTGCATTTGGCTGCCCAAATTTAGATCTTCTAGGTTGAATAGTTGGTTTGCAGGAATACTTTGAAATTTTAGGTTTCACTTCATTTTCCCCTATAGGGATACATGCATATGGAACTCTAAATCAAACACGGTTTTTGCTGTGTGCTTGTAACTTGACTCATTCAACTAGTTCTCAGTGCACTCTCTATGCATTGTTCCCTGTTGAAGTAGCCCTAAGCAGAGGCAAGGAAAACACACTTTCTTTGGAAAGTATTCACCGAGCTTCCAAAAAACTCAGAGATTACGGAAACCTCAGCAAATATTTTGTCACCCTATCTTGTTGATACTTGGTAGGAAAAAGGTGTATACCAGTTGCGCTTGGCTGCACAAATTTTGTTCTGCTAGGTTGAAGCATTCCTTTGCAGGATGACTTTGAATATTTAGGTTTTACTACATTTTCCCCTCTAGGGATACATGCTTTTGAAAATCTAAATCAAACACGGTTTGTGCTAGCTGATTGAAACTTGACTCACTGAATGAATTCTCACTGTGCTCTCTACGCTTTGTTACCGGTTTATGTACCCCTAAGCAGAGCAAAGAAAAATAGACTTTCATTTGAACGTGTTTGTAGAGCATCCACAGAACTCAAGAGTTTACTGGACTCTCAGCAAATGTTTTTTCACCCGATCTTGTTGAAACTTGGCAGCAAAAATGAGTATATGGGTTGCACTTGGCAGCCCAAATTTCGTAATCTTATGTTGAAGAGTTCCTTTGCAGGAACACTTTGAATTTTTAGGTTTAACTTCTTTTTTCCCTATGTGAATACATGCATTTGGAATGCTAAATCAAACACAGTTTGTGATACCTGTTTGAAACTTGGCTCACTCAATTAGTTCTCAGTGCACTCTCTATGCATTGCCCCCCGCTGAAGTATCCCCAAGCAGAGGCAAGGAAAATACGCTTTCTTATGTAAGTGTTTGCAGAGCTTCCACAAAACTCCCAAGTTTACTGGAATTTCAGCGAATATTTTTTCACTTGATCTTGTTGATCCTAGGTAAGAAAGATGAGTATACCAGTTGCATTTGCCTGCCAAAATTTCGTTCTTCTAAGTTGAAGCATGTGCTTTCAGGAAGACATTGCATTTGGGGGGGGGTTCTCTTCATTTTAACCTATAGGAATACATGCATTTGGAACTCTAAATCAAACACTCTTTGTGCTAGCTGCTTGAAGCTTGACTCACTCAATTAGTTCCTGGTGTACTCTCTGTGCTTTGTTCCCTGTTGAAGTGGTCCTAAGTGGAGGCGAGGAACATAAGCTTTCCTTAGAAAGCATTTACAGAGCTTCAACAGAGCTCCAAGTGAACTGGAATCTCTGCAAATATTTACTCACCTCATCTTGATGACGCTTGTCAGGAAAGATGAGTATACCAGATGCACTTAGCTACCCAAATGTCGTTCTTCTAGGTTGAAAAGTTCGTTTGCAGGAACACTTTGTATTTTCAGGTTTCACTTCTCTTTTCCTTATAGGGACTTATGCATTTGGACTTGTAAATCAAACACGGTTTATGCTAGCTGCTTGAAACTGAAACACACTCAACTAGTTCTCAGTGCGATCTCTATGCTTTGTTTTCTGTTGAAGTAACCCTAAGCAGAGGCCAGGGAAAGAAACTTTCATT
Organism: Marmota flaviventris; assembly: GCF_047511675.1. Taxonomy (NCBI): domain Eukaryota; kingdom Metazoa; phylum Chordata; class Mammalia; order Rodentia; family Sciuridae; genus Marmota; species Marmota flaviventris. Next base: position 35,399 of record NW_027287908.1, read on the forward strand.
GGAAAGCATTTGCAGTGATTGCACAGAACTTTGAGTTTCCTGGAATCTCAGCAAATATTTTTTCACCCTAACTTGTTGTTAACTCGACAGGAAAGATAAGTAGACCGGTTGCATTTGACTGCCCAAATTTACATCTTCTAGGTTGAATAGTTGGTTTGCAGGAATACTTTGAAATTTTAGGTTTCACTTCATTTTCCCCTATAGGGATACATGCACATGGAACTCTAAATCAAACACGGTTTTTGCTGTGTGCTTGTAACTTGACTCATTCAACTAGTTCTCAGTGCACTCTCTATGCATTGTTCCCTGTTGAAGTAGCCCTAAGCAGAGGCAAGGAAAACACACTTTCTTTGGAAAGTATTCACCGAGCTTCCAAAAACTCAGAGATTACGGAAACCTCAGCAAATATTTTGTCACCCTATCTTGTTGATACTTGGTAGGAAAAAGGTGTATACCAGTTGCGCTTGGCTGCACAAATTTGTTCTGCTAGGTTGAAGCATTCCTTTGCAGGACGACTTTGAATATTTAGGTTTTACTACATTTTCCCCTCTAGGGATACATGCTTTTGAAAATCTAAATCAAACACGGTTTGTGCTAGCTGCTTGAAACTTGACTCACTGAATGGATTCTCATTGTGCTCTCTACGCTTCGTTACCGGTTTATGTACCCCTAAGCAGAGCAAAGAAAAATAGACTTTCATTTGAACGTGTTTGTAGAGCATCCACAGAACTCAAGAGTTTACTGGACTCTCAGCAAATGTTTTTTCACCCGATCTTGTTGAAACTTGGCAGCAAAAATGAGTATATGGGTTGCACTTGGCAGCCCAAATTTCGTAATCTTATGTTGAAGAGTTCCTTTGCAGGAACACTTTGAATTTTTAGGTTTAACTTCTTTTTTCCCTATGTGAATACATGCATTTGGAATGCTAAATCAAACACAGTTTGTGATACCTGTTTGAAACTTGGCTCACTCAATTAGTTCTCAGTGCACTCTCTATGCATTGTCCCCCGCTGAAGTATCCCCAAGCAGAGGCAAGGAAAAATAAGCTTTCTTATGTAAGTGTTTGCAGAGCTTCCACAAAACTCCCAAGTTTACTGGAATCTCAGCGAATATTTTTTCACTTGATCTTGTTGATCCTAGGTAAGAAAGATGAGTATACCAGTTGCATTTGCCTGCCAAAATTTCGTTCTTCTAAGTTGAAGCATGTGCTTTCAGGAAGACATTGCATTTGGGGGGGGTTTCTCTTCATTTTAACCTATAGGTATACATGCATTTGGAACTCTAAATCAAACACTGTTTGTGCTAGCTGCTTGAAGCTTGACTCACTCAGTTAGTTCCTGGTGTACTCTCTGTGCTTTGTTCCCTGTTGAAGTGGTCCTAAATGGAGGCGAGGAACATAGGCTTTCCTTAGAAAGCATTTACAGAGCTTCAACAGAGCTCCAAGTTAACTGGAATCTCTGCAAATATTTACTCACCTGATCTTGATGACCCTTGTCAGGAAAGATGAGTATACCAGTTGCACTTAGCTACCCAAATGTCGTTCTTCTAGGTTGAAAAGTTCGTTTGCGGGAACACTTTGAATTTTTAGGTTTCACTTCACTTTTCCTTATAGGGACGTATGCATTTGGACTTATAAATCAAACACGGTTTATGCTAGCTGCTTGAAAACTGAACCTCACTCAACTAGTTCTCAGTGCGATCTCTATGCTTTGTTTTCTGTTGAAGTAACCCTAAGCAGAGGCCCGGGAAAGAAACTTTCATTGAAAAGCATTTGCAGTGATTGCACAGAACTTTGAGTTTCCTGGAATCCCAGCAAATATTTTTTCACCCTAACTTGTTGTTAACTCGACAGGAAAGATAAGTATACCGGTTGCATTTGACTGCCCAAATTTACATCTTCTAGGTTGAATAGTTGGTTTGCAGGAATACTTTGAAATTTTAGGTTTCACTTCATTTTCCCCTATAGGGATACATGCATATGGAACTCTAAATCAAACACGGTTTTTGCTGTGTGCTTGTAACTTGACTCATTCAACTAGTTCTCAGTGCACTCTCTATGCATTGTTCCCTGTTGAAGTAGCCCTAAGCAGAGGCAAGGAAAACACACTTTCTTTGGAAAGTATTCACCGAGCTTCCAAAAAACTCAGAGATTACGGAAACCTCAGCAAATATTTTGTCACCCTATCTTGTTGATACTTGGTAGGAAAAAGGTGTATACCAGTTGCGCTTGGCTGCACAAGTTTTGTTCTGCTAGGTTGAAGCATTCCTTTGCAGGATGACTTTGAATATTTAGGTTTTACTACATTTTCCCCTCTAGGGATACATGCTTTTGAAAATCTAAATCAAACACGGTTTGTGCTAGCTGATTGAAACTTGACTCACTGAATGAATTCTCACTGTGCTCTCTACGCTTTGTTACCGGTTATGTACCCCTAAGCAGAGCAAAGAAAAATAGACTTTCATTTGAACGTGTTTGTAGAGCATCCACAGAAACTCAAGAGTTTACTGGACTCTCAGCAAATGTTTTTTCACCCGATCTTGTTGAAACTTGGCAGCAAAAATGAGTATATGGGTTGCACTTGGCAGCCCAAATTTCGTAATCTTACGTTGAAGAGTTCCTTTGCAGGAACACTTTGAATTTTTAGGTTTAACTTCTTTTTTCCCTTTGTGAATACATGCATTTGGAATGCTGAATCAAACACAGTTTGTGATACCTGTTTGAAACTTGGCTCACTCAATTAGTTCTCAGTGCACTCTCTATGCATTGCCCCCCGCTGAAGTATCCCCAAGCAGAGGCAAGGAAAATACGCTTTCTTATGTAAGTGTTTGCAGAGCTTCCACAAAACTACCAAGTTTACTGGAATTTCAGCGAATATTTTTTCACTTGATCTTGTTGATCCTAGGTAAGAAAGATGGAGCATACCAGTTGCATTTGCCTGCCAAAATTTCGTTCTTCTAAGTTGAAGCATGTGCTTTCAGGAAGACATTGCATTTGGGGGGTTTCTCTTCATTTTAACCTATAGGAATACATGCATTTGGAACTCTAAATCAAACACTGTTTGTGCTAGCTGCTTGAAGCTTGACTCACTCAATTAGTTTCCTGGTGTACTCTCTGTGCTTTGTTCCCTGTTGAAGTGGTCCTAAGTGGAGGCGAGGAACATACGCTTTCCTTAGAAAGCATTTACAGAGCTTCAACAGAGCTCCAAGTGAACTGGAATCTCTGCAAATATTTACTCACCTGATCTTGATGACCCTTGTCAGGAAAGATGAGTATACCAGTTGCACTTAGCTACCCAAATGTCGTTCTTCCTAGGTGAAAAGTTCGTTTGCAGGAAACACTTTGAATTTTTAGGTTTCACTTCACTT
>NW_027287909.1:0-38444 GCF_047511675.1 Marmota flaviventris
AGGGTTACGAGTAGTGGAAGGATTAGTTTTTGGCTTTAGGCTAAGGGAAATTATTAGGGCTAGAGCTAAGCTCTTATTTAGATCTAGGTCTAGAGTTATGGATAGATTAGGATTAGGTTAGGTCTAGGGCTATTGTTAGGGTTCGGTTTAGGTATAAGGTTACCAATAGGGTTAATGTTAGGGTTCGGTTTAGGGTTAGGTTCAGGTTTAGACCTATGATTAGTGTTAGGTCAGAATAAGGGTCAGGGTTAGGGTTAGGGTTTGGGTTATGGTTAGAGCTAGAATGAGCGCTAGGGTTAGGACAACTAATAGGGTTAGGGTTTGGGTTAGTTTGAGGAATAGAATTAGGATTAGGATTATTATTAGCATTAGGTTTATGGTTTGGCATAGGGTATAGGGTTAAAACTAGGGTTAGGGCTAGATTTAGGGTTAAAGCTAGGTTTAAGGCTCAGATTAGGGCTAGTTTTGTGTTAGGGTTATGGCTAGAGTTAGAGCAATGGCTAATGTAAGAACTATGGATTTTAGGGTTAGTTTTAGGGTGATGGTTAGGGGTTAAAACTCTATTGTTAGGATTAGGTTTAAGGTTAGGGTGAAATATAGAGTTTGTGTTAGTGTTAGGTTAATTGTTAGGGTCAGGTTTAGTTTTAGAGTTAGGGTTAAGACTCAAATTAAGGATGGGATTACTGTAAGGGTTCGTTTTAAGGTTAGGGTGGTGTTTAGAGCTAGGGTGAGTGTTAGGATATGAGTCAGAGTAAGGGATAGTATTAAGGTTAAGATTAGGACTCCAATTAGGGCTAGGGTAAGGTCTAGGTGTAGTGTTAAGGTTTGGTTTAAGTTAAGGTTTAGGGTTAGGGCTCTTGCTCAGTTTTGTTTTACTGCAAGGGTTAGTGTTAGGGCTAGTTTTATGATTAGCGTTAGGGCTAGGGCTAGTGTTAATGTTAGGCTTACTCTTAGGGTTGGGATTAGATTTAGAGTTAAGTTTAGATCTACGTTAGGACTAGGAATAAGGATTTGGCCATGGTTATGGCTAGGTTTAGGGCTAGGTTTATGATTATGGTAATGGATAGGGGTAGAAGAAGGGAGAGGGCTACTGTGAGAGTTAGAGTTAGTCTTAGGGCTAGGGTTAGGGTTAGCGTTAGGGATAGGGTTAAATTAGGGCTAGGATTAGGGATAGGATTAGTGTTCACCTTAGGCCTAGAGTTAGGGTTAGGGTTAGGTTTAAGTTTAGGGTAAATAATGGCATTATAGCTAGGTTTAGAGATAAGGAGAAGGTTAGAATTAGGGTTAGGGCTATGGTTAGGGTTAGGGTAATCATTAAGGCTAGGTTTGGGGCTAGGATTACAGCTATGCTTTATTTTAGTGTTACGGCTAGGATTAGGGCTAGGGCTAATATCAGATCTAGGTTTATGATTATAGATAGTCTCAGGATTAGGTTTATGCCTACATATAATGTAAGGGTTAGGTTTAGGTTTAGGGTCAGGTTTACAGCTAGGGTCAAGTCTGGGTTAGAAGTTTGGGATAGGTTAAGGTTTAAAGTTAGGGCTCGAATTAGCATTATGTTTAGTGTTAGTGTAATTATAATATGAGGTTTAGGGTTTAGGTTTGGTTTCGAATAATGCATAGGTATAGGATTAGGGATAGGGTTAGGTTTAGGCCTAGAGTTATGGTTATTGCAATAGATAGGTTTAGAGATATGCTTAGGGCTAGGGTCATGGTTTTGATTAGGGTTAGGTTTAGGATTAGGTATCGTGTTAAAGCTCGGGTTAGGGCTTGGATTAGGGCTATCATAAGGATAATATATAGGGTTAGAGCTATGGTTAGGGCTAGGGTTAGGTTAGGATTAAGGCTAGAGCTAGGTTAGGTTTTGAGTTAGGGCTAGTAACCCTAGCTTAGGGTAGGGTTAGGTTTGGGGCTAGGGTTTTCAGGTCTAGAGTTTGTGTTAGTGTTAGGGCTAGGATAAGGGCTAGGGCTAATATCAGGTCTAGGGTTATGGTTAGGGATAGAGTTAGGGATAGGTTTATGGCTAGGTCTAGTGTAAGGGTTAGGTTTAGCATAGGGGTTTGGTATAGAGCTAGGTTATTATTACAGTCAGAGTATGGGTTAAGGATTGGTTTTGGTTAAGGTTTAAGCTTAGGTTTCAAATTAGCATTACGGTTAGGGTTAGGGTTAGAGTAATGGATAAAGTTAGGTTTACAGTTTACTTTAGGTTTAGAGTAATATATAGGGTTAGTGTTAGGGATAGGGTTCGGGTTAGGCCTAGGGTTAGTATTTAGTTTAGGCTTATATTTAGAATAATGAATATGTTTAGTGCTAGTGTTAGGGCTTAAGTTAAGGTTAGGATTAGGGCTAGGGTTTGGGTTACAACTTGGGCTAGTCTTAGGGTTAGTTTTAATGTAAGTGTTAGGGTTTGAGGTAGGGTTAGGGCTAGGGCGAGCGTTATGGTTAGAGTCAGGGCTACAGTTAGGGTTAGGGTTAGGGTTACGGCTAGGTTTAGCATTAGGTTTAAGGTTATGTCTAAGGTAATGGATAAAGTTAGAGCTAGGATATGCGCTATGGTATCAGTTAGGATGAGGGATAGGGTTAGAGTTAGGGTTAGAGCCAGGGTTATGTTTAGAGTAAGGTTAGAGTTTGAGCTAGGGTTTGATCTAGGGCAAGCATTAGGTTTAGCGTTTGTGCTACGGTTAGGTTTAAGGTTATGCTTAGCTCCAGGTTTGGGGCTTGTATTAGGGCTAACTTTTGTGTGAGGTTTAAGGCTAGTGTTATGGCTATGGATAATGTAAGAGCAAGGGTAATGGTTATGACTAGTTTTTTGTGTGTTAGGGTTATATATGTCTAGAGTTTGGATTAAGTTTTCGGTTAGGATAAGGTTTAGAACTAGGGGTTAGGTTTAGGGTTAGGATTTGAGATAGCTTAGGTTAGGTTTAGGGTAGGTTCACTGCTAGTTGTAGGGTTAGGTTTATGTTTATGTTTAGGGTATGTTTAGCTTTAGGTCTAATGTTATCATTAGGTTAAAGTTTAGGGTGAGGGTAATGGGTTGGTTTTGAGCTAGGGTTATGTCTAGGATTCAGGTTAGGATTAGGGCTAGGGTTAGTTTAGTGTTAGGCCTTCAGTTAGAGTTAGGGTTAGCTTAAGTTTAATGGTTAGGGATTGATATAGGGTTAGGGCTGGAGTGAGGGTTAGGGTTACATTCAGGGCCAGGGTAGTGTTAGGATTAAGGTTAGGGCTAAGGTTAGCATTAGGTTTAGCGTTATGGTTAAGGTAGTAGATAGAGTTTGAGCTAGGATTTTTGCTATGGTTAAGGTTAGGATTAGGTCTAGGGTTTGGGTGAGATTTTGGGTTTGGGCTAGGGTTACGTTTATGGTAAGGTTAAGGGTTTGAGCTAGGGTTAGAGCTAGGACGAGGGTTAGGGTTAGGTTTCCGGCTAGGTTTAGGGTTACAGTTATGCTTACGTTTAGTTGTAGGGCTACAATTAGGGCTAGGTTTTGTGTGGGGTTTAGGGCTAGTGTTAGGTGTATTAGTAATTTAAGAGCTAGAGTTATGATTATGGCTAGAAATAGGGTTTTTCTAGTGTTAGGTTTAGTTTTTGGGTTAGGATAAGTTTTAGAGCTAGGGTTTTTGTTAGGGTAAGTGTCAGGGTTCAGGTTAGGATTAGGTTTAGGTCCAGAATGTGGACTAGGGTTAGGTCTAGGTGTAGGGGAAGGGTTTGGTTGAGGCTAAGGGTTATTGTTAGGGCTAAGGCTAGGGCTATGGCTATATTTAGAATTAGGGTTAGGTCTAGGGCTAGTGTTAGTGTTAAGTTTAGGTATAGGATTACTGGTAGGGCTAGTGTTAGGTTTTGGATAAGGGTTAGGGTCAGTTTTAAACCTAGGTTTTTTGTTAGAGTCAGAATAAGGGTCAGGGTTAGGGTTAGGGTTTGAGTTAAGTTTAGAGCTAGAATAAGGGCTAGGGTTAGGTCTAGTAATAAAGTTAGGGTTTGGATTAGGCTTAAGATAAGTGTTAGGACTAGGGTAGCAATAGAGTGAGGGTTTGTCTTAGGGTAAGGGATAGAGTTAGAGCTAGGGTTAAGACTACGGCTAGGGTTAGGATTAGGGCTAGGGTTAGGGTTAAATCTAGGGTTAAGCCTTGCATTACAGTTAGTTATTGTGTTAGCTTTAGGGGTATGGCTAATGTAAGAACTGGCATTAAAATTAGGGCAAGTTTAGTGTTAGGTTTAGGGCGAAGTGTATTGTTAGGATTAGGTTTAGGGATAGGGTGATGTATAGAGCTAGGGTCAGTGTTAGGGTCAGAGTCAGGGTTAGAATTAGTTCTAAGGTTAGGGTTAAGACTTGATTTAGGGCTAGTGTTAGGGCTATGTGTAGGTTTAGGCTATGGTTTATGTTAAGTGTTAGTGTCAGTGCTATGGCTCAGTTTTGCTTGAGTGCTAGGGCTAGGGTTAGGGCTTGTTTTCAAATTAGTGTTAAGGTTAAAGCTAGTCATAGGGTATGGTTTAGGCTTATGGTTATGGTTAGATTTAGAGTTGGTTTAAATCTAGGTTATGGCTAGGGTTTGGTCTAGGGTTGGGGTTATCATAAGGGATAGGGTTAGATCTAGGGATAGGGCTAGGGTGAGTGTTAGAGTTAGTCTTAGGGTTAGGGTTTGGTAGGACTAGGTTTAGATTTAGTGTTAGGATTAGGGCTCCAGTTAGCATTAGGGTTAAAGTTCCATATAGCATAATGATATTTTGGGGGTAGTGTTAAGGTTAGTTTTAGGGTAATTGACAGGTTAGGTTTAGGGATATGGCTAGGGTCAGCCTGAAGATTAGCATTAGGTTTCGTGTTAGGGTTTGAATAATGGATAGGGTAGAGCTAGGGTTATGGCTAGGTTTATGGTTAGAGTCAGGGCTAGGGGTAGGGTTAGGTTTAGGTTTAGTGCAAGGATTAAAGTTAGGGTTAGGTTTAGGGTAAGGGTTAGGACTAGGTTTAGGATTCAAGTAAGGGTTAAAGCTAGGGTTGGGTCATGGATTACAGCTAGGATTTGTTTTAGGGCTAAAGCTGAAGTTAAGTGTAGTTTTATGATTAGCATTAGTGTTATTGCTACTGATAGGGTGAATTTAGGCTTAGGAGTAGATTTAGAGTTATGGTTAGTTCTCGGGTTAGGACTATGGCTAGTGTTAGAGCTAAGATTATGGATAGTGTTTGGGTTATGGTAAAGGATAGGGTTAGAACTAGGAATAGGGTTATGGCAAGAGTTAGACTTAGTCTTATGGCTAGAGTTTGGGTTAGGGTTAAGGCTAAATTCGGGCTAGGAATAGGTCTAGGGTTAGTGTTAGCCTTAGTCCTAGGATTAGGGCTATGTTTATGGTTAGGTTTAGGGTTAGGTTTAGGGGAAGGGATGCCTGTTTGATTTCCACCTGCATTTCCATTTACCCATAGGTGTCAAAATGAAGTGAAACCTTAAAATACAAAGTGTGATAGTGAACCATTGAATTTGGAAGAACATACCTTGGTAGCATACTAAGGCTAGATAAAAGATGACTCCTGCCCAGTATCAAAGAAATTTGAACAAAACTAACTCTCACCCTAACATTACCTCTAACCATAGCCCTAGACATAACCCTAAACCTAACATTAACCCTAACCTATTAAAGAACCATTGATCCTAGACTTCCAACACTTGGAGAGCCTTATGGGGCAAGCTAAGTGATGAATTCTATCCAACATCAAACAAAACTGACCAAATATTTATAGGAGGTATTTCAATACATGCATATTTTCCTGTTTTCTCCTAAAGGGCTCTCAGATTAAGTTGTTTTTGCATGCTTAAGCATAGGCATACTTTTACAAGGAACATACCAGAGTCCCTAGAGAGAACTGATGGACTGTGTGAAGTTTCAATAAGCTAGCACAAACCCTGTTTGATTTTTCAACTCCATTAAGTTTCCCATATAGGTCAAAATGAAGTGTAATCTTAAAATACAAAATGTTTCTGACAGCGAACCTGTGAAAGGAGAAGGCCTGAATCTAGGGAACAGAGTAAATCTAGCTAAAAGATAAATCCTGCCAAGTATCAAAGAATTTTGAATAAAACTAACTCTAACCCTAACACTAGCTCTAACCCTAGCTCTTCCCCTAACCCTAACATTTTTATGAAACTTTGACTGTAGAATTTCCAAACTTGGGCAGCCTAGTGGGGCAAGCTAAGGGATGAATGCTGTGCAGTATCAAAGAAATCTGTCCAAAAAGTTGATGGAGTATATCAGTACATGCATAATATCCAGTTTCCTAAAGGACTCTTGGATAAAGATGTTTTTACATGCTTCAGCTTAGGCCTACTGTCACAAGAACAAACCAGAGTTTGCTCACAGAGAATTGATGGAGTGTGAAGTTTCAAGAAGCTATCACCAATGCTGTTTGATTTTAAACTCCATTTCCATTTACCTGCATAGGACAAAATGAACTAAAACTTTAACATACAAACTGTTCCTTACAGTGAACCCTTGAACCCAAGAGGCCCAAACAGGTGGAGTATAGTAAGAAAATAATGAATCCTGCCCAGTATCAAGGAATTTTTTTTTTAAGTACCTCAAATCCTAATACTAGCTTTAACACTAGCCCTAACACTATCCTTAACATAAACCCTAACCTGATTGAAAAACTGATGATCCTAGTAGTCCCAAACTTGGGAAGCCTAGTGGGCCAAGCTATCAGATGAATCCTATGCAGTATCAAAGAAATATGACCAAATAATTGAGGTGGTATTTCAGTTCATGCATATTTCTCTGTTTTCTGCTAAAGGGCTCTCAGATAAATTTGTTTTGCCATCTTCATCATAGGGCTACTTTCATGAAGATCCAGAGAGTTCCCACAGAGAACTGATTCAGTGTTTGAAGTTTCAAGCAGCTAGCACCAACTCGGTTTGATTTCAACCTCCATTTTCATTTACCTATATAGGTCAATATGAAGTAAAACCTTAAAATACAGAGATTCCCTGTTAGCAAACCATTGAAATGAGAAGGCCCAAACCTGAGGAACATATTAAGGCTAGGTAAATGATGACTCCTTCCAAGTATCAAAGTAATTTGTACAAAACTTACTCTCACCCTAACACTACATCTAAACCTAGCCCTAACCCTAAACCTAACAAAACCCCAACCTGACTAGAGAACCATTGATCCTAGAAGTCCCGGACTTGGAGAGCTTTGTGGGGAAAGCTAAATAATGAATCCTACTCAGTATCAAACAAATCTGACAAAATAATTATGGGAGGAATTTCAGTGCATGCATATTCCCTGCTTTCTCCTAAAGGGCTCTCGGATAAAGTTGTCTTTGCATGCTTCAGCTTAGGCCTACACTCACAAGGAACATACCAGAGTGTCCCACACAAAGAATTGAGGGTGTGTGTGCAGTTTCAAGCAGCTAGCATGAACTCTGTTTGATTTCAAGGTCCATTTACATTTACTCGTATAGGTCAAAATGAAGTAAAATGAAAACATTAACTGTTTCAGACCTTAACTGTATCCATTACCCTACACATAACCCTTAGCCTAATGGTAATCCTAGGACTAAACCTAACCCTATCACGATCCCCAAAACTATCAATTTCTCTAAAACTAACCTGAACCCTAAATCTAACCCTATGTTTACCCTAACCCTAAACCTAACTCTAATTCCAGCTGTAACCATAAACTCAAACCTTAATCAAGCCCTAACATTGACCCTGGCCCTAATAAATCCCCTAGCTCAAAACCTGACTCTTACCATATACCTAAGCAGTACAATAGACCTAGCCATAAATATTTGCCTAAAACTATTGCTAACTGTAACCCTAGACCTGACATTAGCCCTAGCCATAATTCTATCCCTAACCATAACACAAAACTAGACCTTATCCTAGCCCTAACCATATCCTTAATTACAAACCTAACACAAACTCTAGGCCTAACCCTGACACCCTAGCCCTAATCTTAGCCATTCTTTAGCCCTATCCCTAACCCTAGTCCTAAGACTAACTCTAACTCTAACATGAGACCTTTCACTTGTTCTAAGCCTTACTTTAACCCTAACCCTAGCCCTAACCCTTGCCCTATCCTTGGCCCTAGCACTAACTTTAGACAAAACCTAACTAACTATAAATTGAGCCCTAACCCGAAGACTACCCAAACCCTAACACTAGCCCAAACCATAACACTAATCCTAAAACTAGCCCTAACAGTAGCCCTAGCCCTAAAACAAGCTGAGCTATAGCTATAACACTAACACCCTTAACCTAAACCAAACCCTAACCTTAAACCTAGCCCTAACACTAACCCTAATATGAGTTGTAAGCCAAACCCTTAAACTAACCCTGAACCTGACACTGACCCTAACACTACTAGATCTAAACATCACCCTAACCCTAAACCTAACCCTAACAATAACTCTAGCCCTAAAACCCTAAAACTAGCCCTAAACTTCACCCTAGAACTTACATTAGCCCTATCCCTAGCCCAATCCCTAACTTAATCCAAAACCTAGCCCTAAACCCAGCTTTAACCATAGCCCTATTCATAACCATAAACCTAGCCCTAAACTGATATCTAACCCTATCCATTACCATAATGAAAACCATTACCTAATGCTAACCCTAGGCATGAACCTAAACCTATCCCTAAACTTAACGCAATCTATTACCCTGAACTTAACCTGAACCTAAACTAAACCTATCATTACCCTAACCCTAACACACTAATTCAAGCCCTAACTTTAAACCTTAACCTATCCCAAACCCTAACCCTGATATTGACCCTAATAAAACCCCTAGCTCTAAACTTGAACAGAACCCTACACCTAACCTTTACTTTAGACGTAGCCATAATCCTAACCCTAAAACTATCTTTTACCGTAATTCTGGACCTGAAATTAGGCCTAGCCCTAATCCTAGTCCTAAACCTAAAACAAACCCTAGCCCTCATCCTAGCCCTATGCCTAGCTTTAATCATGACCCTAACCCTAACCATACTTTTAACCCTAATTCTAACCCTCACCCTACCTCTATACCTAGCTGTAATGCCATCTCTTACCCTAATCTTAAACTTAGGCTTATGGCTACATCTAGTGTAAGGGTTAGGTTTAGGGTAAGGGTCAGGTTTGGAGCTCAGGGAATTATTAGGATTAGGATTCGGCTTAGGTAAGGATTTAGGTTTACGGTTCAAATTAGCATTAGTGTTAGGGTTAGGGTATAGTTAGGGTTTGTTTAAAGGTTCAGGTTTGGTTTAGGGTAATTGATACGGTTAGCATTAGAGATAGGGCTAGGGTTAGGCTTAGGGTTAGCATTAGAGTAAGGGTTATGTTTAGGGTAATTGATAGGGTTAGAACTAGAGTTATGGTTAGGAATATGCCTTGAGTTAGTGTTAGAGTTAGTGTTAGAACTAGGTTTAGAGTTAGGATTACAGTTATGTTTAGCATAAAGGTTAGGTTTTGAGCTAGGGTTAGGGCTAGGTTTAGGGTTAAGTCTAGGGAAAGGATTACGGTAGGTTTAGGTTTATGGTGTTGTTTTGAACTAGATGAGTGTTAGGATATAAGTCAGATAAAGGGTTAATTTTAAGATTATGATTAGGACTTGAATTAGGGCTAGGGTTAGATCTAGGTGTAGTACTAGGGTTTGGTTTAAGTTAAGGTTAGTGTTAGGCCTGTTGCTCGGTTTTGTTTTAGTGCTATGATTAGGGTTAGGGCTAGGGTTATGATTAGCTTTAGGGTTAGGGCTAGGGTTATGGTTAGGTTTAGGATTAAGGCTAGAATTAAGGCTAGGATTAGGGCTAGGTTTTGTGTTATGTTTAGCGCAACAATTAGGGCTAGGACTAATGTCAGGTCTATGTTTATAGTTAGTGATATTTTTAGGATTATGTTTATGGCAAGGTCAAATTAAAGTGTTACGTTTAGGGAAAGGGTCAGATTCAGATCTGGGGTAATTTAGGGTCAGGGTCAGGCTTTGGGTTTGGGTTAGGTTAAGTTTTAGTTTTAAGGCTCAAATTAGCATTAAGGTTAGAATTAGGGTTAAGGTAATGGATAGTGTTAGGTTTAGGGTTAGGTTTGGTTTAAGGTAATGGATATGGTTAGTGTTTGTGGTAGGTTTAGGGTTAGGCCTAGGGTTAGCATTAGGGTTATAATTATTGTTAGGGTAATTTATATGTTTAGACCTACGGTTAGGGCTAGGATAATGGTTAGGATTAGGGCTAGAGTTAGCATTAGGGTCAGGGTTAGGGCGAGGGTTACACTTAGGATTAAGTTTAGGGTACGGTTTAGGGTTTGAGCTAGGAATTTTGCTATGGCTAAGATTAATTTATGGTTTAGTCTGGGGTTATGGTCATGGTTAATGAAATGGTTAGGGCTAGGGTAATAGGTTTAAATGTCAGGTTAAAGATAGTTTTAGGTTTATGTTAGCGTTAGGTTTAGGTTTATTTAGGGTTAGTATTTGAGCTATCTTACTTTTAGGGTTAGGGTTAGGTTAGTTTCACTGTTAGTTCTAGGGTTAGGTTTATATTTAGGGTTAGGGTAGGTTTAGCTTTTGCTCTAGTGCTATCATTCGGGTTAAGTTGAGGGTTAGAGTAATGGATAGGGTTCAAGCTAGGGTTAGGGCTTGGATTAAGGTTAGGATTAGGGCTGGATTTAGGTTTGGGGTTTGACCTCGGTTTAGTGTTATGGTTAGATTAAGTGTAAGGGTTAGGGATTGAGCTAAGTTTATGGCTAGGGTATGGGTTAGCTTTACAGTCTGGACTAGGGTAGATTTACAGTTAGGTTAAGGGCTAGGGTAGCATTAATTTTAGGGTTATTATTAGCATAATGGATACAATTAGAACTAGGGTTTGGGCTATGGTTAGAGTTAGGATTAGGGCTAGAATTAGGGTGAGGTTTAGGGTTTGGGCTAGGGTTATTTTATGGTAAGGTTTAGTGTTTGAGCTAGGGTTAGGGCTAGAACGAGGGTTAGGGTTAGGGTTAGGGCTAAGTTTAGGTTTAGAGTTATGCTTCGGGGTAGGTTTAGGGTTGTAATTCAGGCTGGGTTTTGTGTGAGGTTAAGGGCTACTGTTAGGTGTATGGGTAATGTAAGAGCTAGAGTAATGGTTATGGCTATGGTTAGAGTTCATCTAGTGTTAGGGTTAGTTTTTGGCATAGAATAAGGTTTAGAGCTAGGGTTTTTGTTAGGGTAAATGTCAGGGTTCAGGTTCAGATTAGGTGTAGGCTAAGGTCCAGATGGATGACTAGGGTTAGGTCTAGGAGTAGAGTTAGTGTTTGGTTTAAGTTAAGGGTTATTGTTAGGGCTACGGCTAGGGTTATGGCTAAATTTAAGATTAGGTTTAGTCTAGGGCTAGTGTTATTGTTAGGCTTAGGTTTAGGGTTAATGGTAGGGCTCGTGTTAGTTTTCAGTTAAGGGTTAGGGTCAGGTTTGAACCTAGGTTTAGTGTTAGGGTCAGAATAAGGGTCAGGGTTAGAGTTAGGGTTTGTGTTAAGTTTAGAGCTAGAATGAGGTTTAGGATTAGGACTAATAATAGAGTTAGGGTTTGGGGTAGGCATAGAATTAGTTTAGGACTAGGGTACAATAGTGTGAGGGTTTGACTAAATGTAAGAAATAGAGTTAGAAATAGGATTAGGACTAGGGATAGGGTTAGGGTTACAGCCATGGTTTGGATTAGGGTTATTACTAGGGTTAGGCCTTGGATTAGGGCTAGGTTTTGTGTTAGGTTTAGGACTATGGCTAATTTAAGAACTGGCATTAGGATTAGGGCTAGTTTTAGTGTTAGGTTAGGGCAAGGTTTAGTGTGAGGATTAGGTTTAGGGATAGGGTGATGTATAGAGCTAGGATTAGTGTTAAGGTCAGAGTCAGTGTTAATATTAGTTCTAGGGTTAGGGTTAGGACTCGAATTAGGGCTAGCTGTAGGGTTAGCATTTGCTTTAGGTTAAGGGTTAGGGTCAGTGAAATGGCTCGGTTTTGTTTGAGAGCTAGGGCTTGGGTTGGGGCTAGTTTTCAAATTAGCGTTAGGGTTACAGCTAGTGTTAGTGTGTGGTTTAGGCTTAGGGTTAGGGTTATATTTAGAGTTAGAGTTAGATCTAGGTTTAGGGCTACAGCAAAGGATAGGGCTAGGGTTAAGGCTAGGATTTGAGTTATTATAAGGGATAGGGTTAGAACTAGGGATAGGGATAGGGCGAGAGTTAGAGTTAGTCTAAGGATTAGATTTACGTTTAAAATTAGGGCTTACTTAGAACTAGAATTAGAGCTTGGGTGAGTATTAAGGCTGAGCCTAGGTTCATGGTTAGGGTTATGGTTATGGATATGGTTAGGTATGATGTTATAGCTAGCTTAGAAATAGAGCGAGGGTTAAAATTAGGTTTAGATCTATGGTTAGGGTTAGGTTTAGGATTAAGGCTAAGATTAGAGCTAGAATTAGGGCTAGAGTTTGTTTCAGGTTTAGCACTTTATTAGGGCTACGGCTAATGTTAAGTCTAGGGTTATGGTTAGAGATAGTTTTAGGGGTAAGATCATTAGGGTTAGGATTAGGTTAATGGATATAATTAGGTTTAGGGTTCAGGTTAGGTTTAGGGCAATGTTTAAGTTTAGGGGTAGAAATAGGTTTAGGGTTATCCTAGGGTTAGCACTAGGGTTAGGATTAGGATTGGGGTAATGAAAAGGGTTACAGCTGGGGTTAGGTCTAGGTTTATGGTTAGGATTAAGGCTAGGTTTGGGTTAGGTTTTGGGTTATGTCAGGGGTTAGGGTTAGGGTTTGGTTTAGGTTTAGGGTAAGGGTTAGGGCTAGATTTAGGGTTATGTTCAGGGTTAAAGGTAGTGTTATGGCTCCAATTACGGAAAGGTTATGGGTTAGGTTATGGTAAGGTTTAGAACTAGAGCCAATTTAAGAACTAGGGTTATGATTAGAACTAGTTTTAGGGTTAGGGTTAGGGCTAGGTTAGGTTTAGGTTTAGGTTTTGAGTGATGTTTAGAGCTAGGGTTTGTGTTAGGGTCAGAGTCAGGGTCAGGGTTTGTTTTAGGGTTAGGCATAGGACTCGAATTAGAGCTAGGTTTAGGGCTAACCTTAAACCTAACATTAACAATAAAACTAACCCATACCCTAACACTAAAACTAACCCTAATGGTAACCCTAGTTCTTACATTAGCCATTGCTCTAACCCTAGCCCTAACCCTAACAAAAAACCTATGCCTAATCCGAGTCCTAAACCTAGTTTTAACCCTAATTCTAACCATAAACTAGCTCTAAACCAATTCCTTACTTAAGCAAAACCTTAAACCTAAGGGTAACCCTAGAACTATCCCTAATCCTTAGGCTAATCAAAACACTAACCTTATTAATAGCCCTTACCCTTGCCTTCATTCTAGATCTAACCCTATCCAAAACCCTAACACTAACCCTGACCCTTCTACTGACCTTACCTTTAATATTAGGTCTAACCCTAACCATAACCCTAAACCAAAACCTACTGTAATCCTATCCCTAGACCTAATCCTGAACCTAACACTGAGCCTAGCACTAACCATAGCTCAGAGCCTAACCCTTACACTAAACATAACCTTAACCTAACCCTAGTTCTAACCCTCACCTAACCCTAAATCAAGACCTAATTCTAACCATAACACTTGCCCTAAACTTAAATCTAACTGTATCATTAACCTGAACATAATCCTTACCCTAATGTTAACCCTAAGCCTAACCCTAAACATATCACTATCGCCAAACTTATCAATTACCCTACACCTACCCTGAACCCTAGACCAAATACAATCATTACCCTAACCCTAACTCTAATGATAATTTGAGCCCTAACCCTAAACTCAAACCTAAACCTAACCCTAACACTGACACTGACCCTAATAAATCTCCTAGCTCTAAACCTCACTCTTACCATATACCTAACCCTTATACTAGACTTAGCCATAAAACTAACCCCAAAAATATCCCTAAGCATAAACCTAGTCCTGATATTAGCCCCAGTCTTGATACTAGCCCTAACCCTAACACAAACCCTAGCCCTTATCCTAGCCCTAAACATAGCCGTAATTATAATCCTAACCATAACCCTAGGCCTAACTCTAACACTACCCCTAGCCCTAATCTTAGATCTAATTTAGCCCTATCCCTAACCTTAACCCGAACCCTATCCCAAAGACTAACTCTATCACCTTAGTCCTAATCATAATTCTAACCCTATACTTTACTGGAAACATAATCCTAGCCCAAACCATAGGTTTAACACTAGCCCTATTCATAGCCCTAGCAGCAAGCCTAGATCTAACCCTAACTCTAAATCTAACCATAAACCTTAGCCTAAACCTAAACCCAACACTAGCCCTAACCCTAAGGCTAATCCTAAAACTAGCTCTAATCCTAGCCCTAAAACTAAACCAAGCCATAGACCTAACTCTAACCCTTAATAAAAACTAAGACGTAACCCTACACTTAGCCATAACTCTATCCATAATTGGAGTTGTAAGCCAAACACTAAAACTAACCCTGACCCTGACTCTGACCTTAACACTAACCCTTGCTCTAAGCATCACCCTTACCCTATGCCTAAACATAACAATAGACCTAGCCCTAACCCTAAAGCTAAAATTAGCCCTAATCGCAACCCAGGTATCTACATTAGCTGTTACCCTAAACCTAGCCATAATTTAACCCAAAACCTAGCCTTATTCGAGATTTACTCCTAACCCTAACCTATCATTAATCGTAAATATAACCCTAGCTGTAACCCTAGATTTAACCCTAACCCTAACCCTATCAATAATCATAACAATAACCCTAGCTGTACCCCTATCTCTAACACTATCAATTACCCTAACCATAACCTAATGCTAAACCTGGGCCTAAACCTAACCGTATCACTAATCCTAACCCTATCTATTACCTAAACCTAACCTGAAACCTAAACCTAACACTATCTTTACCCTAATCCTAACTCTAATGCTAATTGGAGCCGTAACATTAAACCTTAACCTATCCAAAACACTAATTATGACCCTGACCCTAAGAGTACCCTTAGGTTTTAACCTGAACCTAACCCTGAACCTAACTCTAAACCTAAACCTTACACTAGAGGTAGCCATAAACCTAAACCTAAAACTATTTTTAACCATAACACTAGACCTGAAATTAGCTCTAGTCATAATCTTAGCACTAAACCTAGGCTTAATCCTAGCCTGAACCATAACCCGAGCCCTAACCCTAGTTCTATTCCTCATCCTAGCCCTAAACCTACATATAACCTCATCCTATACCCCAAAACTAACCATAACCCTAAACCTAACCCTAACCCTCACCCTAAACCTAGGACTAACACAAAGCCTAGTGCTAATCCTAGCCTTTATTTAATCTTATCCTAACCCTAAACCTAGCCATAAGACTAACTCAAACTCATGTCCGAGCCCCAGCCCTAGTTCTATCCTTAGCCTTATTCCTAATCCTAGATCTAAGCCTAAATATAAATCTAAACCTAACTCTAAATTTAACATTAAAATAAGCCTAAACCAAACCCTAACACTATCCCTAACCATAATGCTAATCCTAAAATGTGCCCTATCCATAGCCCTAGCCATAAACCAAATCCAAACCATAGCCCTAATCTTAACCCTTAACTTAAATCAAACCCTAACCCTACAACTAACCCTAAAACTAACTCTAAAACTAACCCTGACCCTGACAATGACCCTAACACTAATCCTACCACAAAACAACACGCTAACCTAAAAGTAACCTTAACACTATATCTAGCCTTAACCTAACCCTGAAACTAGCATTAATCATAATGTTAGTTCATACATTAGTCATTGTCCTAACCATAGCCCTAACCCTAACACAAGTTCTACACCTAATCCAAGCCCAAACATTAGCTTTAACCATAATACTAGGCCTAACCCTAACCTTAACCCTAGCTCTAAATATAACTCTAACTCTATTCCTTACACTAAGCCAAGAACTAACTCAAATGCTAACCCTAAACTTTATTCTAATCCTTAGCCTAACTTAAACTCTAATCATAATACTAGTCTTAACCCTAGCCCTCATTCTACCTCTAAACCTATCCCTGACCCTCATATGACCCTAACAGTAACCCTAGGTCTAAACCTGACCCTAACCCTACACCAAATGCTAACACTAGCCATCCTGGTAACCCTATACCTGTACATAAACCTAATACTAGACCTGGACCCAAAGTTAATCCTAAATATAGTTATAACTCTAGACCTAGACCTAAACAAAAAACTAGCACTAGCACTAACAATAACCCTTAACCTAAACCGAACACTTACCTTACACCTAGACTTAAACCTAGTCCTAATTCTGGCTCTAATGCTAACCCGAACCCTATCCCAAAAACTGACCCTAATTCTAACACTGAATCTAGTTTTAAACATGACACTAACTCACAACCTAGACATAACACTATACCTAGACATAACCCTAATCCTAAAACTAGCACTAAACATAACCCTAGCTCTTACATTAACTATAGTCCTAACCCTAGCCCTAAACATAACATAAAACCTAGCCCTAAACCTACGCCTAAACTTAGCTCTAAGCATAACCTTTAGCCTAAACCTAGCCCTAAACCTAGCCCTAAACTATGCGTCGCCTTAGACCTAACCCTAACCTTTACACTAAACATAACCCTAGCTCTATCCTAAACCCTAACCCTAACCCTAGCTGTAATCCTAATATTAAACCTAGTCTGAACTTTAGCTCTAAACATATCCATTACCCTAACCCTAAATCTAATTAAAACCCCATCCCTAATACTAAACCTAACTCTAAACATAAATGTAAACCTAGACCGACACCTAAACCTAACCCTCGCCCTAGCCCTAATTCTAGTTCAAACACTAACCCTTACCCTAACTTAACTATAACCCTAGCCCTTAACTTAACACTTACCCTAACTCTAAAACTTACCCTAAATCACACCGTTATTCTATTCCTAAACCTAGCCCTAATCCTAGAGTTGATCCAAACCATAACCTAGCCCTAACCCTAGCTCTACACCTCTCCATTACACTAAACATAACCCTAACACTAATGGTAACCTTAACCCGATTGTTAAACCTAACTCATCCATTACCCTAAACCTTTACTGAAACCTAAACTAAACCTTATCCATTACCCTAATCCTAAACCTAACCCTAATACCAATTTGAGCCTTATCCCTAAACCATTAGCTAAACCAAATGCTAACTCTGACACTGTTCCTGGCCCTAATAATAACCCTAGCCCTAAAGCTGACCTTTAACCCAAACCTAACTCTTACAATAGACCTAATCATAACCTAACCCTAAAACTATTTTTAACATTAATGCTAGACCTGATATTAGCCCTAGACCTGGTCCTAGCCATAACCCTAACAGAAACCCTAGACCTTAACCTAGCCCTAAACATATACTTAATTCTAAACTGAAACATAACCCTAGGCCTAATCCTAATTCTGAAGCTCACCCTATACCTAAAGCTAGCTATAACCCCACCAATTTCCCTAAACTTTACCGTAACACCAATGCTAACCCTAACTCTAGCCCAACCCCTTAGTCTAACCCTAACACTAACCCTAGCCTTAATACTAGCCCTAATGTAGCCTGACCCCAACACTAACCCTAGCCCTAATCCTAAGCCCTAATTTAGCTATAACCTTAACCCTATCTCTAGCCATAATCCTAGCCCTAACTCTAACACTAACCCTAGTCCTAATCCTAGCCCCAATTTAGCCCTAACCCTAGTCCTAACCCTAGCTTTAATCCTAGCCTTAATTTAGCCCTAACCCTAACCCTAACCCTAAGACTACTACTATGACTAACTCTAATTCTCACTCTACCGAATCCCTAGTTCTAACCATATTCATTACCATAACCCTAACCCTCACCCTAACTCTAGCCCTAGCCCTACCCTAACCCTAGATCTAACACTAACTCTAAATGTAACCCTCAACCTAAGCCTAAACCTCAACCTAACACTAGCCCTAACACTGATGCTAATACATAATCTAGCCTTAACCATAGCCCTAGCCCTAAAACAAAGCCAATGTATATCCCTAACCCTTATCTTGAACCAAACCCTAACCGTACAACTACTACCAACTTTAGCCATAATTCGAGTTCTAACCCTAACCCGAAAACTAACCCTGAATTTGGCACTAACCCTAAAAATAACCCTTGCCCTAAACATCACTCTAACCCTAAATCTAACCATAACAATTGACCAAGCCCTAACCCTAACCCTAAAACTAGCACTAATTGCAACACTAGTTCATACATTATCATAGCCCTAATCCTAGCCCTAACCAAACCCAAAACCAAGCCCTAATCCGAGCCTTAAACCTAGCTTTGAATCTAACCATAAACTTAACCCTAACCCTGAACATAGTCCTAAATTTTACCCTAACCCTAGCCAGAATTCTAACCATAACAATAGCCCTATCACTAGCTTTAATCCTATCCATTACCCTAATCATAACCATAACTCTTATAGTAACCCTAGGCCTAACCCTAAACTTATCCCTAACCCTAACCTATTTCATTAACCTAAACCTAAACTGAACCCTAAACCTAAACGTATCATTACCCTAACTCTAAACCTAATGCTAATTCAAGCCTTAAGTCTAAACCTTAACTCAACCCAAACCCTAACTCTGCCCCTTCCCATGATAATATACCTAGCTATAACCCTGAACCTATCACTAAACCTAATTCTTATACCAGACCTAGCAAAAAACCTAACCCTAAAACTATCGCAAGTCAAACTCCTAGACCTGACATTTGCTCTAGCCGTAATTCTAGCCCTAATCTTAACACAAAACACACCCATATCCCTAACACTTACCCTACCCCTAATCCTATCCATAACCCTAGCCCTAAATTTAACCTAACCCTATCAATTACCCTAAACATAACCCTAATTATGATGCTAATCCTAGGCCTAAATCTAACCTTATCCCTAATGATAACCCTATCCATTATGCTAAATCTAACCTGAACCCTAAACCAAACACTATCATTACCCTAAACCCAAAGCTAATGGTAATTTGAGACCTAAACCTAAACCCTAACCTAAAGAAAACCCTAAACCTGAAGCTGACCCTAATAATACCCCTAGTTCTAAATTTGACCCCTACCTGAAACCTAACACTTACACTAAACATAGCCATAAACCTAACCCTAATCTTTAGCCTAACCCAAACCATCACCCTATTACTAGTTCTAACCCTAGCCCTCAGTCTAGTTCTAACCATAACCCAAACCCTAAACTTAACCCTGACACTTATTCTGACCCTAACAGTAACTGTAAATCTAAACCTGATCCTAACCATAAACCAAACCCTAACATTAGCACTATCAATAAACCTGTACCTAAACCTAACCCTAACCCTAGCCCTAGACCTAAACCTAATCCTGACTCTAGCCATATATCTAGCCCTAGACCTAAACAAAAACCTAGCCCTAGCCTTAATGATAAATCTTAACCTAACACAAAATGTAATCCTACCCCTAGACCTAATTCTAGTGATAATTCTGGGATTAACCTTAACCCTAACTATAACTCGAACACTGACTCTGACCCTAACACTAACCCTAGCTCTAAACATCACAAAAATGGTAACCCTAACCCTAACACATGATCTACATAACACCCAAAAAGTAGCCCTAATCATAACCCTGGTTTATACATTAGTTTTAGGCCAAACACTAGCCCCAACCTAACCCAAAACATGGCCCCAAGCTGAGTGCTAACCCTAGTTTTAACCCTAACCCTAAAACTAGCCCTAATCCATACCCTAACCCTAGATCTAAACCTAGCTTTTACCCTATCCATTACCTTAAGCTAAACCCTAAATCTAATGCTAACCCTAGTCCTAACCATAATTCTTAGCCTAACCCAAACCCTAACCCTATTACTAGGCCTAAACCTAACCTTCGTTCCAGCTCTAACCCTAACCAAAACCCAAACCTTATCCCTGACACTTATTCTGACCCTAATACTAACAGCATGTATAAATCTGAACCTAACCTGAAACTGAATCCTAACATTAGCCCTACCGGTAATCATATACTTAAACCTAAACCTATCAAAAGCCCTAGACTTAAACCTAATCCTAAATCTAGCCATATCTCTAGCCCTAGACCTGAACAACAACCTAGCCCTAGCCTTAACAATAACCTTTAACCTAAGCCAAACACTAACCCTACCCCTAGACCTAACCCTAGTCCTAATTCTGGCACTAAACCCAACACTAACTCTAACCTGAACACAGGCCCTGACCCTAACATAATCCTAGCTCCAAAGCTCACTCTAAAACATACCTAATCCTAACACTAGACCTAGCCATGACCTTAACCCCAAAACTAGCTCTAATCATAACCCTAGATCTTACATTACCCATGGCCCCAACACTAGGCCTAAACTAGCCCAAAACCTAGCTGTAATTTTAGGCCTGAATATAGCCCAAAGTGTAACCCTAAACCTAACCCCAGCCCTAACCCTAACCCTAACCCTCACTTTAGACCTAACCCTAGCTCAAGCCTAAACTTTACCCTTAACATAACCCTAGCCATATCCCAAACCCAAACCTAACAACACTAGCTCTAATCCTAACATTAAACATACCCCTAAACATACCTCTAATTATATCAACTACCCTAACCCTAACCCTAATCATAACCATAAGCCTAGCCCTAAACGTAGCACTAATTTTATCCACTACAATAATCACAATCCTAAACCTAATGCTAATCCTAGGCTTAACATTAACCCTATCACAATCCCTAAACATATCCATTATGCTAAAACTAACCTGAACCCTAATCCTAAGCCTATTCATTACCCTAACCCTAACTCTAACCCTAATGCTAATTCGAGCCCTAAACCTAAACATTAACCTAAACCAAACCTTAAGCCAAATACTAACCCTAATAATACACATAGCTTTAAACTTACCCTTACCCTAAATCTAATCCTTACACTAGACCTAACCATAAACATAAGCCGATACCTATCTCTAATTAAACACTAAACCTGACAACAGCCCTATCCCAAATCCTAGCCCTAACCCAAACACAAACACTAGCTCTTATTCTAGCCTAAAACTGACCTTTATTCATAACCCTAACCCTAATTCTAACCCTTTCCCTAGCCCTAAAGCTAGCAATAACCACATTGCTTACCCTAAACCTAACCCAGACCTTAACATTAATATTAAACCTAGCCCTAACCTTAACCCTAGGACTAATCCTAACACTAACCCTAGCCCTAATCCTAAACCTAACACTAATACTAGCTTTAAGATTAACTATAACTCTCGCCCTAGACCTAGCCCTAATTCTAACTCTATCTCTAACAATAATCTTATTCCTAGCTATAGCATAGAATAACCCTAGCCCAAACCTTATATTTTGCCCTAACTGTAGATCTAAACCTAACTCTAAATCTAACCCTAATTCTAAAACTAAACTTAACCCTAACACTAGCCCTAACCCTAATGCTAATCCTAAAACTAGTTCTAACCATAGACTTAGACCTAAAACAAACTGAGCAATAACAATAACCCTAAACTTTTACCTAAACCAAACCCTAACCTTATATCTAGCCCTAAGCCTATCCCTAATTTGAGTCCTAAATTTAACCCTAAATCTACCCCTAAACCTGTCTCTGACATTAACACTAACCCTACCTCTAAACATTACCCTAAACCTAAACCTTAACCTAACAATAGACCTGGTCCTAACCCTAATTCTAAAACTAGTTCTAATCATAAACCTAGATCATACATTAGCCATAACCTTAAACCTAATACTAATCCAAACATAGCCCAAATCTGACACCTAACCCTAGCTTTCACCCTAACCCTAACCCTAACACTATCACTAACCCTAACCC
This sequence comes from Marmota flaviventris, assembly GCF_047511675.1. Lineage (NCBI taxonomy): Eukaryota > Metazoa > Chordata > Mammalia > Rodentia > Sciuridae > Marmota > Marmota flaviventris. The sequence goes on from NW_027287909.1 coordinate 21,878, forward strand.
GAACCATAGGTGTAACCCTAGCTCTAACCTTATACTTTACTGTAGCCAAACCCCAACCCTAATGCTAACCCTAGTCCTAAAACTAATCCTTAGTCTAACCCAAACCCTAACCCTATTACTAGTCCTAACCCCAGCCCTCATTCTTGTTATAATCATAACCCAAATTCTAACCATAACTCTGAAACTTATTCTGACCCTGAACCTATACCAAACCCTAACACTAGCCCTACCCATAAACTTATATCTAAACGTAACACTAATATTAGCCCTACATTAAACCTAATCATAAATCTAGCCATATCATTAACCAAGACCTTAACAAAAAACTAGCCCTAGCTCTAATGATAACCCTTAACCTTAGCCAAACACTAATCTTACCTATAGACCTAACAAATCCTAATTCTGGCTCTAGCCTTAACCCTAACCCTAATCCAAAGACAGACCCTGACACTAACACAAACCCTAGCTATAAAACTGACCCTAACCGAAACCTAAACCTGACATTAGACCTTGCCATAACCGTAAACATAACCCTTACATTACCATAGCACTAAAACTAGCTCTAATCCTATCACAACACCTAGCCATAATCCTAGGTCTAAATCTAGCCCAAAGAGTAACCCTAACCCTAACCTAACATTATCCCTTACTGTAAGCCTAACCCTCATGCTAACCCTAGCACTTGCCTTAGACCTAACTCTAGATAAAACCCCAAACTGAACCCTGAACATAAGCCTAGCCCTATCCCTAAACCTAATCCTAATCTTGGCCCTAATCATAATGTTAACACTACCCCTAATACTATCTCTAAATTTATCCATTACCCTAAACAGAACCTTAACCCTAATTATAACACTAGCTCTAATCCTAATTGTAAACAAACCTAATCCTAGACCTAACCCTAAACCTAACCCTCAACTTAGCCTTAACCCTAGATAAAACTATAACTCTTATTCTAACACTAAACCTAGCCCAAACCCTAACACTTACCCTAAACCTAAAACTACCCCTTACCCTAACCTGACATCTAACACTATCCATTACCCTAACTCAAATGATAATCTTAGCTCTAACCTTAACACTAACCCTAAAGATATAACTACCCCAGAACCTAACCCAACATCTAATGCTATCCATTAATCTAACTCTAAAGATAACCTTTGCCCTAAACCTAAAATTGAGCCTAACCTTAACTATAAATCTAACCCTAGACATAATGCTAAACCTAACCCTCACCCTAGCACTATCCCTAGCTCAAAACCTAACCTGTACCCTAAAACTAACCCAAACAATAACCCTAAGGCTAGCCCTAACCCTTACTCTAGCCCTAATCCTATCCAAAACCCTATCCCTAACCCTAGATCTAATGCTGTTCCTTATCCTAATGATAACCCTAAACCAAATGCTAACCCTAGGCCTAACCCTAACCTTGTCACTAACCCTAACCCTACCAATTACCCTAATCTTATCCTGAAACCTAAACTTAAACCTATCCATAAACCTAACCTTAATTCTAACCCTAACGCTAATTTGAGCCCTATCCCTAATAACTAACCTAACACAAACCCGAAACCTGACCCTTATTCTAAAAATACACCTTACTCTTTACCTGGGCCTTACCCTAAACCTAACATTAGTCCTAGCTATGAACCTAACCTAGTAACTATCCCTAGCCATAACCCTAACCCTGACATTATCCCTATCCCTAAAACTTGCCTTAACCCTAATACAAACCCTAGCGCTCATCCTAACCCAAAATCTAGCCTTAATTCTAACACAAACCTAAACTTAGACCTAAACCTAACTCTAATCATCACCCCAGGCATAAACCTAGATGTAACACTAAACCTAAAAATGGCCCTAATTGTAACCCTAGTTCTTACATTATCCATACCTCTAAATATAACACAAAACCTAGCCTAGACCTAATCCAAGCTCTAACCCTAGCTTTAACTCTAATCCTAAATCTAACCCTAGCCATAACCCAAACCCTAACACTAGCACTAACCCTATCCCTTACCCTAAGTCAAACTATAACCCTAAAGGTATCCTTTTCCTAAACTTATCTATAGACGGACCCAAAAAAATAACTCTATTAATAGTCATAACCCTAATCCTCAATCTAGCTCTATCTCTATCCTAAACCCTAACACTAACCCTGACCCTTATTCTGTCCCTAACACTAATCATAGGTCTAAACCTGACCCTAACCCTAAACCGACCCCTAACATTGGCACTACCTGTATCCGTATAACTAAACCTTACACTAACACTAGACCTAGATCTACACTTAATCTATTATCTACTGATAACGCTAGGCCTAGCCCTAAACAAAAACTTAGTCCTAGCCCTAATAATAACCCTTAACCTAAACCAAACACTAACCCTACCGCTAGACCAAAGCCTAGTCACTAATGCTGGTCCTAACAATAAACCTAACCCTAAACCTAACACTCACACTTACCCTAACACAAAACCTAGTTCTAAACCTTATCCTAACAAAACACATAACCCTAAGACTAGACTTAGCCATATCACTAACCCTGAGACTAGACATGACCATAGGCCAAAACCTACCTCTAACTCTATCCATTACCCTACCCTAACCATAAACCTAATACTAACCCTAGCCCTAACCCTCACACTGACTCTAAAGCTAATGTTCGTTCTAGTCCAAACCCTAGCTCAATCTCTAAGCCTTAAACTAACCCTAACCCTAACCCATGGCCTAAACCTAAACCTAACCTAAAACCTAGCCCTAATACTAAACTTAACCCTATCTCTAACCCTAGCTCTAAGCCTACATATTACCCTAACTCTAACTCTAAACTTAATGATAAGCCTAGACATAATCCTAGCTCTAACCCGACCCATTACCCTAACCCTAACCCTAACCCTGATGATAACACTAACCCTTACCCTAAATCTAACCTAATCCTAAGCCTAGACATAACCAGAAACCTAACCATTGCCATAGAGCTAACTGTTGCTCAAACCCTAAACATTACTCTAAACCTAACACTAAACCTTCCCTAACCATAACCTTAAGCCTAAACCTAACCCTAAACCTAACCCTAACACGACATCAAACCATGTCCAATACCCTAAACCTAATGATAACCCTAGCCCTAATCTTAACACTAACCTTGAACCTAACCTTAACTATAACCTAGACCTAACCCTAAACCTAATCCTTGCCCTAGTGCTAAACATAGCTCAAACTCTAAATCATACCCTAAAACTAAACCTAACCATAACCCTAGGCCTAAACCTAACTCTAAGCCTAATAATAACCATAACCATAGCACTAACCCTATCCCTTACCCTAAGCACAACCATAACCCTAAGGCTAACACTAGGCCTAACCCTATCCCGTTTGCTAACTCTAACCCTATAAATTACCGTACACCTAACATGAACCCTAAACCCAAACCTATCATTAACCTATCCAAACCCTAATGCTAATTCAAGTCTAAACATAAACCCTAACCTAAACCAAACCTGAAACCTAATTCTAACCCTAATAATAACCCTAGCTCTAAACCTGACCCTTACCCTAACCTGAACACTTACACTAGACCTAGCCAAAAATCTAACTCTCAATCTGTGCCTAATGTAAGACTAGACCTGACATTAGCCCTACCCCTAATTCTTGCCATAACCCTAAAACAAATCCTAGACATCATCCTAGCCCTAAACCTAGCCTTATTACTAAATAAATCCATAACTCTAGTTCTAGCCGAAATTCTAACGTTTGACCTAGCTCTAAAACTAAATTTAACCCCATCCCTTCCCCTAATCCTAACCCTATCCCTAAATCTAAACCTACGCCTAAACTAGGCCTAACCCTAGTACAAACACTAGACCTAATCCTAGCCCTAATTTAGCCCTAAACCTAACCTAACCCTAGCCCTAAGACTAACTCTAACTCTTGTCCTAGCCGTATTTCTACTTCTAACCCTATCCCTTACCATAATCCTATCACTTGCCCTTACCTTAGCCCTAACCCTAGCTCTAGCCCTAATCCTACATCAAACCCTAACTCTAAATCTAACCCTAACCCTAAGATAAACATCTCACTAACACAAGCTGTAACACTAATGCTAGTCTGAAAACTAGCCCTAACCTAGCCCTAGCCCTACAAAACAACCTAGCCATAGTCCTAACCCTAACCTTTAACATAAACCAAACCCTAAGCCTGCACCAAGCCCCAAACCTAGCTCTAATTCGAGTCCTATGCCTAACCCTAAAACAAACCCTGACCCTGACTCTGACCCTAACACAAACCCTAGCTCTAAACATCACTCAAAACCTAAACCAACACCTAACCTAGCCCTAACCCTAACCCTAAAACTAGTTCTAATCATAACCCTAGTTCTTAAATTGGCTCTAGTTCTAAACCTTACCATAACCTAACCCATAACCTTTCCGTAATTGGAGCCATAACACTACCTTTAACCCTGAACATAACCCTAAATCTAGCCCTAACCCTTACCCTAAACCTAAACCAAACCCTAACCCTAACCCCTGACATAACCCAAAACCTAACCCAAACCTAGCCTTAATCCTAACCATAAACCTAGACCTAACCCCAGCTGTAACCCTTTTCATTACCCCAATCCTAATCCTAACCCTAGTGCTAACCCTAGGATAACCCTAAACCTATTTCTACCCCTAAACTTAAACATTGCCCTAAACCTAACCTGAACCCTAAACCTAATTATATCCATTAACCTAATCCTAACCCTAATGATCTTACCCCTAAAACTATCTCTAACCATAACCCTAGACTTAACATTAGCCGTAGCCCTAATAAAGTGCTAAACCTGAAACAAACTCTAGCCCTAATTCTAGCTCTAATCTTAGCCTTAATCCTAAACCTAACCCTAACCATAGATCTAAACCTAATTTTAACCCTCGCTCTATTTCTAAGCTAGCTATAACATCATACCTAACCATATCCATAACCATAACCCTAACCATGAACCTAGGCTCAGCCTTAATACTCACCCAAGCTCTAATTCTAGTTCTAAGTAAGCCCTAATTTTAAACGTAAATCTAATCCTTAGACTAACTCTAACTCTCGCCCTATCCCTATCCCTAGTTCTAACCCTATCCCTTATAATAACTCAAATCCTAGCCTTAACCCTAGCCCTATCCTTTGCTGTAGCCCTAAACCTAGATCTAACTCTAACTCTAAATATAACCCTAACCCTAAGCCTAAACCACACACTAACACTAGCTGTAACCCTAACGCTAATTTGAAAACTAGCCCCAACCCAAGCCCTAGCTCTCAAACAAAACCGAGCCATTTCACTGACCCTAACCCTTAACCTAAAGCAAATGCTAACCCTACAGCTAGCCCTAATTCGAGTCCTAACCCTAACCCTAGAACTAATATTAACACTGACTCTGACCTTAACACTAATCCTAGCTCTATACATCACCCTATCCCTAAACCTAATCCTCACACTAAACCTTGCCCTAACCTAACACTAAAACTAGCCCTAATCCTAATGCCAGTTCTTAAATTAGCCATAGTCCTAAACCTAACACAAAACCTAGCCCTAATCCAAGGCCTAACCCTAGTAATAACCCTAATCCAAACCATGGCTGTAACCCTAACCCTATCCCTAGTCCTAATCCTATTTCTAACTCTATTTCTTACATTTAGTCAAACCCTCACACTATTGTACCCTAGTCCTAAACTAATTCTATGCCTACCCCAAACCCTAACTCTATTATTAGTCCTAATCCTAAACCTCATTCTAGCTCTAAACTTAACACAAACCCTAACTCTAACCCTGACCCTTATTCTGACCCTAACACTAAACCTAGGTTCAAACCTGACCCTAACCCTTAACTGAAAACTAACACGAGCCCTACCATTAACCCTAAACCTAAGCCTAACAATAACACTAGCCCTAGACTAAACCTAATCTTAAATTTAGCCATAACCCTAGCCGTAGCCCTAACAATAACCCTTAACTTAAACCAAACACTAACTCTACTCCTAGACCTAACCCTAGTCATCCATCTGGACCTTAGCCTACACCTAATCTGAACCTGAACCCTGACATTTACCCTAACAAAAACCCTAGCTCTAAACCTTATTCTATGCCAAAAACTAACCCTAACACTAGATGAACTCTAACCATAGCCATAACCATTACTCTAGCTCTTACATTACCCATACACCTAACAGTAGCCCTTAACCTCACACAAAACCCAGCCTGAATTACAACCCTAAACCTACCCCGAAGCATAACTCTAAACCTAAACTTAGCCCTAACCCTAACCCTAACCCTCGTTCTAGCCCTAACCCTAGCTCAAACACTAAACCTTACCATAAAATAACCCTAGCCCAAACCCTAAACCTCACCCTAATTCTAGCCCTAATCCTAACTCTAACCATAGCCCAAACCCTAGTTCTAATTGTATCCATTATGCTAATAATAACCCTAAAATTAATGCTACCCTAGCCCTTAACCTAACTGTAAATCTACCCTAGTCCAGACTGTAAAGCTAACCCATACCCTAGCCATAAACTTAGCTCAATCCCTAACCCTTACACTTAATCTAACCATAACACTAAACCGAGGTCAAACCCCAAACCTAAATCCAGCCCTAATCCTAACCTTAATCCAAGCCCTAACCCTAGCTTGAACCCTATCCATTACTCTAACCCTCAACTTAACCCGAATGATAGCACTAGAGCAAAAGCTAAACCTACCCTAACCCTAAATATAAACCTAACCCTAGAACTAACAGTGAAACTAACCTAACCCTAACCCTAAACGTAAGATAGCTCAAATACTAACCCTAAATAAACCTAAACCTAACGCTAACATAAACCTAAAACTATCTTTAACCTGACATTTAAACCTATTACCCTAGCCCTAACCATTTCATTAACCATGACCATAACCCCAGACTAAACCATAAATTAATCTTAGCCATAGCAAAATTCCTAGCTCAAACCCTAAACCGTACCCTAAACTTAATCCTAAGTGTAACCCTCGCCCTAACCCTGACCCTAATGCTAACTCTAGCCCTAATCCTAACCATTATCCTAGCCCTAACCGTAGGTCTAAACATATAAATTACCCTAACAATAATTATAACCCTAATGCTAACCCTAGGCCTAACCCTAAACCTACCACAAACACTAACCATATCCATTACCTTAAACCAAACCTAACCCTAAACCTAACACTATCCATTACCTTAACCCTAATTCTAACCTTAATGCTAATTTGAGCCTTAAAACTAAAACTTAACCTAACCCAAACCCAAAGCCTGACCCTGACCCTAAATTACCCCAGATCTGAATCTGACCCTTTCCCTAAACGTAACACTTTAATTTGACCTTGCCATAAACATAATCCTAAAAATATCACTAACTATAAACATAGACCTGACATTAGTCCTAGCCCTAATTGTTGCGCTAAACATAACACAAAACCTAGCCCTAATCCTAGCCTTAATTCTAGCCTTAATCCTAAACCTAACCATAACCCTAGCCCTAACCCTAAAGCTAATCATAACCCTAGCCCTAACCCTAATCATAGCACTAAAACAAAACCGAGCAACAGGCCTAACACTAACCTTAACTTAAACCAAACCCTAGTACTACACCTAGATCTAACCCTAGCCCTAATTCAAGTCCTAATCATAATCTTAAAATTAACCCTTTATCTGACTTATATCCTAACACTCATCTAGTTCAAAACAACACCATAAACCTAAACCTACCGTAATCCTTTCCCTAGACTTAACCCTAAACCTAGCCCTAACCCTAGCTCAAAACCTAACCTTTATGCTAAACATAACTGTAATCCTAACTCTAAACCTAGTTCTAACACTAACTCTAACACTAACTCAAGGCATATTCCTAACCATAACTCTAGTTCTAACCCTATCAATTACCCTAAACATAACCCTTACTCTAATGCTAACCCTAAGCCTAACCCTAGCCCTATCTCTAACGCTAACCGTATCAATTACCCTAAACCAAACCTGAACCTTTAAACAAACCCTAACTATACCCTAACCCTAACACTAATGCTAATTTGAACCGTAAACCTAAATCCTTACCTAAGCCGAATCCTAATCCTAATAATTCCCTGAGCTCCAAACCTGACCCTTACCCTAAACCTAACCCTTACACTAGATGTAGCCATAAGCCTAAGTTTAAGATTAGGGTAAGAGATGGCATTACAGCTAGGTATAGAGGTAGGGTGAGGGTTAGAATTAGGGTTAAAAGTATGGTTAGGGTTAGGGTCATGATTAAAGCTAGGCATAGGGCTAGGATGAGGGCTAGGGTTTGTTTTAGGTTTAGGACTAGGATTAGGGCTAGGCCTAATTTCAGGTCCAGAATTACGGTAAAAGATAGTTTTAGGGTTAGGATTATGGCTACGTCTAAAGTAAAGGTTAGGTGTAGGGTTCTGTTCAAGTTTAGAGCTAGGGGTTTTATTAGGGTCAATATCAGGGTTAGGGTTTGGGATAGGTTAAGGTTTAAAGTTAGGGCTTGAATTAGTGTGTTAGGGTTAGGGTAATGATAGGTTTAGTTTAGGTTCAGGTTAAGTTCAGGGTAATAGATTGCGTTAAGTTTAGGGATAGGTTTAGGTTCATGCCTAGGGTTAGCATTAGGTAATGGTTTTCATTATGGTAATGGATAGGGTTAGATATCAGTTTAGGGCTAGGTTTATGGTTATGAATAGGGCTATGGTTAAAGCTGGGTTTAGGGCTAGGTTTTGGATTAAGTTAGGGATTGGGCTAGGGATAGGGCTAATGTAAGTTCTAGGGTGAAGTTTAGGGCTAGTTTTAGGGTTTTAGGGCTAGAGTTATTGTTAGGGTTAGGTTTAGGGTTAGGGTGATGTTTAGATCTAGTAGTGTTAGGGTCAGTGTCAGGTTCAGGGTTAGTTTAAGGGTTTGGCTTACAACTCATATTAGGGTTAGTGTTAGGGCTAGGTTTAAGGTTAGGGTTTGGTTTAGGTTAAGGGTGTTAGTGTTATAGCTATAGCTCAGCTTGTTTTAGGGCTAGGGCTACTGTTAGGGCTAGTTTTAGGATTAGTGTTATGGTTTGGGCTAGTGTTAGGGTTTGGGTAGTCTTCGGGTTAGGGCTCAATTTATAGTTAGTTAGGTTTTGTCTAAAGTTAGTGCTAGGGCCAAGGATAGGGCAAGGGTTAGGGCTAGGGTTAGGGCTAGGGTTAGGGTTAAAGTAAGGCTTAGAACAAGTGAAAGGTCTCATGTTAGAGTTAGAGTTAGTCTTAGGACTAGGGTTAGGGATAGGGCTAAAGAATGGCTAAGATTAGGGCTAGGGTGTCAGGGTTAGGCCTAGAGTTTGTGTTAGGTTTGTAATTAAGGATATGGTTAGGGCTAGGATAAGGTCTAGTTTTGTGTTATGGTTAGGGATAGAATTATGGCTAGGGCTAATGTCAGGTCTAGGGTTACAGTTAGCAATAGTTTTAGGCAAATATTTATGGCTAGGTCTATTGTACTGCTTAGGTATATGGTAAGAGTCAGGTTTTGAGCTAGGGGATTTATTAGGGCCAGGGTCAATGTTAGGGCTTGATTAAGGTTTGAGTTTATGGTTACAGCTGGAATTAGAGTTAGGTTTAGGGTTAGGGTAAACATAGGGTTAGATTTAGGGTTCAGGTTAGTTTTAGAGAAATTGATAGTTTTGGGGATCGTGATAGGGTTAGGTTTAGTCCTAGGATTACCATTAGGCTAAGGGTTATGTGTAGGGTAATGGATACAGTTAAGGTCTGAAACAGTTAATGTTTTCATTTTACTTCATTTTGACCTATACGAGTAAATGTAAATGGACCTTGAAATCAAACAGAGTTCATGCTAGCTGCTTGAAACTGCACACACACCCTCAATTCTTTGTGTGGGACACTCTGGTATGTTCCTTGTGAGTGTAGGCCTAAGCTGAAGCATGCAAAGACAACTTTATCCGAGAGCCCTTTAGGAGAAAGCAGGGAATATGCATGCACTGAAATTCCTCCCATAATTATTTTGTCAGATTTGTTTGATACTGAGTAGGATTCATTATTTAGCTTTCCCCACAAAGCTCTCCAAGTCCGGGACTTCTAGGATCAATGGTTCTCTAGTCAGGTTGGGGTTTTGTTAGGTTTAGGGTTAGGGCTAGGTTTAGATGTAGTGTTAGGGTGAGAGTAAGTTTTGTACAAATTACTTTGATACTTGGAAGGAGTCATCATTTACCTAGCCTTAATATGTTCCTCAGGTTTGGGCCTTCTCATTTCAATGGTTTGCTAACAGGGAATCTCTGTATTTTAAGGTTTTACTTCATATTGACCTATATAGGTAAATGAAAATGGAGGTTGAAATCAAACCGAGTTGGTGCTAGCTGCTTGAAACTTCAAACACTGAATCAGTTCTCTGTGGGAACTCTCTGGATCTTCATGAAAGTAGCCCTATGATGAAGATGGCAAAACAAATTTATCTGAGAGCCCTTTAGCAGAAAACAGAGAAATATGCATGAACTGAAATACCACCTCAATTATTTGGTCATATTTCTTTGATACTGCATAGGATTCATCTGATAGCTTGGCCCACTAGGCTTCCCAAGTTTGGGACTACTAGGATCATCAGTTTTTCAATCAGGTTAGGGTTTATGTTAAGGATAGTGTTAGGGCTAGTGTTAAAGCTAGTATTAGGATTTGAGGTACTTAAAAAAAAAATTCCTTGATACTGGGCAGGATTCATTATTTTCTTACTATACTCCACCTGTTTGGGCCTCTTGGGTTCAAGGGTTCACTGTAAGGAACAGTTTGTATGTTAAAGTTTTAGTTCATTTTGTCCTATGCAGGTAAATGGAAATGGAGTTTAAAATCAAACAGCATTGGTGATAGCTTCTTGAAACTTCACACTCCATCAATTCTCTGTGAGCAAACTCTGGTTTGTTCTTGTGACAGTAGGCCTAAGCTGAAGCATGTAAAAACATCTTTATCCAAGAGTCCTTTAGGAAACTGGATATTATGCATGTACTGATATACTCCATCAACTTTTTGGACAGATTTCTTTGATACTGCACAGCATTCATCCCTTAGCTTGCCCCACTAGGCTGCCCAAGTTTGGAAATTCTACAGTCAAAGTTTCATAAAAATGTTAGGGTTAGGGGAAGAGCTAGGGTTAGAGCTAGTGTTAGGGTTAGAGTTAGTTTTATTCAAAATTCTTTGATACTTGGCAGGATTTATCTTTTAGCTAGATTTACTCTGTTCCCTAGATTCAGGCCTTCTCCTTTCACAGGTTCGCTGTCAGAAACATTTTGTATTTTAAGATTACACTTCATTTTGACCTATATGGGAAACTTAATGGAGTTGAAAAATCAAACAGGGTTTGTGCTAGCTTATTGAAACTTCACACAGTCCATCAGTTCTCTCTAGGGACTCTGGTATGTTCCTTGTAAAAGTATGCCTATGCTTAAGCATGCAAAAACAACTTAATCTGAGAGCCCTTTAGGAGAAAACAGGAAAATATGCATGTATTGAAATACCTCCTATAAATATTTGGTCAGTTTTGTTTGATGTTGGATAGAATTCATCACTTAGCTTGCCCCATAAGGCTCTCCAAGTGTTGGAAGTCTAGGATCAATGGTTCTTTAATAGGTTAGGGTTAATGTTAGGTTTAGGGTTATGTCTAGGGCTATGGTTAGAGGTAATGTTAGGGTGAGAGTTAGTTTTGTTCAAATTTCTTTGATACTGGGCAGGAGTCATCTTTTATCTAGCCTTAGTATGCTACCAAGGTATGTTCTTCCAAATTCAATGGTTCACTATCACACTTTGTATTTTAAGGTTTCACTTCATTTTGACACCTATGGGTAAATGGAAATGCAGGTGGAAATCAAACAGGCATCCCTTCCCCTAAACCTAACCCTAAACCTAACCATAAACATAGCCCTAATCCTAGGACTAAGGCTAACACTAACCCTAGACCTATTCCTAGCCCGAATTTAGCCTTAACCCTAACCCAAACTCTAGCCATAAGACTAAGTCTAACTCTTGCCATAACCCTATTCCTAGTTCTAACCCTATCCTTTACCATAACCCAAACACTATCCATAATCTTAGCTCTAACACTAGCCATAGTCCTAACCCGAGAACTAACCATAACTCTAAATCTACTCCTAAGCCTAAATTCACCCTATCAGTAGCAATAACACTAATGCTAATCATAAAACTACACTTAACTTCAGCTTTAGCCCTAAAACAAATCCTAGCTGTAATCCATGACCCAACCCTAGCTTTAACCCTTACTTGAATCCTAAACCTAGTCCTAACCCTTACCCTAAACCTAACCCTAACTTTAATCCTTGCACTAAACCTAAACCTAACCCTACCCCTAGCCCTGACTCTAACCATAAACCTAGCCATAACCCTAGCTCTACCCTATCCATTATTCAAACCCTAACACGAAACCTAATGCTAATCTTCAGGCTGACCCTAGCCATATCCCTAAACCTAACCTGTCAATTACCCTAAAACTAACCTTAACACTACCCCCAAAATATCATTATGCTATATGGAACTTTAACCCTAATGCTAACTGGAGCCCTAATCCTAACACTAAATCTAAACCTAGTCCTACCAAACCCTAACCCTAAGACTAACTCTAACACTCACCCTAGCCCTATCCCTAGATCTAACCCTATCCCTTATGATAACCCCAACCCTAGACCAAACCCTAGCCATAACCTAGATTTAAACCAACTCTAAATCTAACCATAACCATAAGCCTAAACCATACCCTATGACTAGCTTTAACCTTAACACTAATTTGAAAACAAGCCCTAACCCTAGCCCTAGCACTCAAGCAAAACTGAGCCATAGCACTGACACTAACACTTAACATAAACCATAGCCTAAACCTACACATAGCCCTAACACTAGCCCTAAATCAAGTCTTAACCCTAACCTTAGAACTAATTCTAACCCTGACTCTGACCCTAACACTGACCCTAGCTCTATACATCACCCTATCCCTAAACCTAATCCTAACAATACACTTCGCCCTAAACCTAACACTAAACTTGCCCTAATTTTAATGCCAGTTCTTACATTAGCCATACCCCTAAAGCTAACACAATAACTAACTGTAATGCAAGGCTTAACCCTAGATTTAACCCTAACCCTAGCCCTAATCCTAACCCTAGCCGTAGTCTTAACCCTAGCTCTAACTCTATCCCTTACCCTAAGACAAACCCTCACTCTATTGCTACCCTAGTCCTAACACTTATCTTAAGCCTAATCCAAACCCTAACTTTATTACTAGACCTAACCCTAGCCCTTATTCTAGCTCTAAACTTAACTCAAACCCTAACCCTAACCCTGACCCTTATTCTGACTCTAACAAAAAACCTAGGTTTAAAACTGACCCTAACCCTTATCCAAAACCTAACACTAGCCCTACCAGTAATCCTATACCTAAACTTAACACTAACACTAGCCCTAGACCTAACCCTAATTCTAAATATAGCCATAGCCCTAGCCTTAGCCCTAACAATAACCCTTAGCCTCAACCAAACCCTTCCCCTACACCTAGACCTAACCCTAGTCCACATTCTGGACCTAAACCTAATCCTAACCTGAACCCTGACACTTACCCTAACAAAAACCCTAGCTCTAAAACTTATCCTAACCCAAAAACTAAACCTAACACTAGAAAAACCCTATTTCTAGCCATAATCATAACTCTAGCTCTTAAATTACTAATACACCTAACACTAGCCCTAAACCCCACACAAAACCTAGCCCTAATTGTAGCCCTACAACTAAACGTAAGCATAACTGTAACCCTAAACCTAGCCGGAAACCTAACCCTAACCCTCGTCCTAGCTCTAACCCTAGCTCAAACCCTTAACCTTACCATAAACGTAACCCTAGCCCAAACCCAAAATCTCACCCAAACCCTAGACCTAATCCTAACCTTAACCATAGCAAAAATCCTAGCTCAAACTCTATCTACTACCTTAACCATAACGCTAAACCTAATGCTAACCTTAGCCCTAACCTTAATCCTAACACTACCCTGGCCCTGAATGTAACCCTAACCCTCACTCCAGCCCTAACCCTATATCAATCCCTAACCATTAAACTTAAGCTAACCCTAACTCTAACTGAAGGCCTAACACTAAACTAACCCTAGCCCTAATCCTAACCTGAATCCTAGACATAACCCTAGCTCAAAACCAACCCATTACCCTCACCCTAAACTTTAACCTAATGATAACATTAGACCTAAAGCTAAACATACCCTAAACATAAACATAAACCTAACCCTACAACTAGCAGTGAACCTACCCTAAACCTAACCTAAGCTATCTCAAATCCTAACCCTAAACCTAACCCCTAGTTCTAAACCTTATCCTAACCGAAAACTTAATCCAAACTCTAGACATATATAACCCTAACACACAAAAAACTAGTCATAACCATTACCCTTGCTCTTACATTATCCATAGCCATAACACTAGCCTTAAACCTCACACAAAAGTTAGCCCTAATACAAGCCCCAAACCTGGAGCTAAGCATAACCTTAAACCTAACCGTAGCACAAACGCTAAACCTAATGCTTGCCCTAGATCAAACCCTAGCTCAAACTCTAACCTTACTCTAAACATAACCCTGGCTCTAACCCTAACTCTAACCCTATCCCTCATCCTAACTGATACCATAGCGCATATCCTAGCTCTAACTTTATCCATTACCTTAGACATAACCTTAAACCTAATGCTAAACCTAGCCGTAACCCTAACCCTAACCCTAACTGTAGCCCTGACTCTAACCATAACGCTCGCCCTAGCCCTAACCCTACCTCAAACCCTAACACTTACATTAAAACTAACCCTAAGACTAGCCCAAGTTGTAACCCAAACCCTAGCCCTAATCCTAACCTTAACTTAAGCCCTAACACTAGCACTAAACATATTCATTATTCTAAATATAAGCCTAAACTAAATACTAACCCTAGGCCTAACCCGAACCCTATCCCTAACACTAACCCTATATATTACTCTAAACCTAAAGTAAACTGTAAACCTAACTTTATCCATTACTCTAACCCTAACCCTAACCGTAATGCTAATTTGAAACCTAAGCTTAAACCTTAACCAAAACCAATCCTTAACCCATACTCTGACTGTAATAATAACCTAGCTCTATACCAAACCCCTATGCTAAACCTAACCCTTACACTAGACCTAGCCATAAACCTATCCCTAACTCTATCCCTAACCATAACCCTAGACCTGATATTAGCCCTAGCCCTTATCCTAGCCCTAACACTAACACAAACTCTAGACCTGAAAACCCTAGCCCCAAACCTAACCCTACCCTAAGCTAGGGTTACTAGCCCTAACTCAAAACCTAACCTAGCTCTAGCCTTAATCCTAACCTAACCCTAGCCCTAACCATAGCTCTAACCCTATATATTATCCTTATGATAGCCCTAATCCAAGCCCTAACCCGAGCTTTAACACGATACCTAATCCTAAACCTAACCCTAATCAAAACCATGACCCTAGCCCTAAGCATATCTCTAAACCTATCTATTGCAATAACCATAACTCTAGGCCTAAACCTAACCCTATCCCTAATCCTATACCTATGCATTATTCGAAACCAAACCTAAACCCTAAACCTCATATTATAATTACACTAACACTAAACATAATGCTAATTCGAGCCCTAACTTTAAACCTTAACCTATCCCAAACTTCTAACCCAGACTTGACCCTAGCTGTAAACCTGACCCTAAACCTAAACCTAACCCTTACATTATATGTAGGCATAAACCTAATCCTGAGACTATCTATAATCATAAACCTAGATCTGATATTAGCCCTAGCCCTAATCCTAGCCGTAACACTAAAATAAAGCATAGCTGTAATCCTAGCCCCAAACCTAGCCTTAATGATTACCCTAACCCTAACCATAGCCCTAACCCTAATTCTAACCTTCTCCTTATCTCTAAACCTAGCTATAATGCCATTATTTACCCTAAACTTAAACCTAACCCTAACCCTAACTCTAGGCCTAAGGTGAACACTAATCCTATCCCTAATCCTAGCCCTAATTTAACCCTATCCCTAACGCTAACCCTAACCCTAGCCCTAAGACTAACTCTAACTCTCACAGTAGCCCTCTCCCTTCTTCTACCCCTATCCATTACCATAATCATAAACCTAGCCCTAAACCTAGCCATAACCATGGCCAAATCCTTATTCCTAGTCCTAACGTAGATCTAAACTTAACTCTAAATCTAATCCCAACCCTAAGAGTAAGCCTAACATTAACACTAGCCCTAGCCCTAACGCTAATCATAAAACTAGCCCTAACACTAACCCTTGCAGTAAAACAAAACTGAGCAAGAGCCCTAACCCTAAACCTTAACTTAAACCAAACCTTAACACTACACCTAGACCTTACCCTAGCCCTAATTGGAGTCCTAATCTTAACCTTAATACTATCCCTTACTCTGACTCATATCCTAACACTCACCCTAGCTCTAAACACCACCCTAACCTTAAAACGAACCCTTA